>NW_009732952.1:22417-64720 GCF_000703405.1 Apaloderma vittatum | reverse complement strand
TATATATACACATCTTCAAAGTAGAAGAACTTTATAGGGCTGGGCTAGCCACTGAACACTGACAGATGCTCTGTAATCCCTTCCCAAAATAGGAAGGGCTGTTGAAGAAGAGGGCCTAACCCCTGTGATTCCTCAGTTTTATACTGAATGTGACGTACATGAAATGGAATACTCTTGTTGGTCACCTGTCCTGCCTGTTACTCACTGGAGGTGCAACCTTTTACTTACTTGTGACCCCCTTGTGACTTCCCAGCACCTCCAGCGTGGCACATAAGATCCAGCAGTGGCCTTGGTCGCTATAGGAAGAAATAGAAGCAAGAGCCTTTCTGCATCCCCATCCCTGGCAGCAACTGTAAACATCAGGTGATATCTATCACCTCTAGTATCAGGCACTGTCTGCAAAAACATGCTGCTAACTTCAGAGAGTGCAGCCGCTTAGAAGACATTGAACTGAAAAGTGAAAATCATCGAACAGAATTGCTTCTCTTTAGCTCAAACCAGGGCAGTGCCATTCTGTACAGAAGAAGGCAATAGTAGCTGTGTGTTTAGACCAATGTTATTTTACACACCTGTTGGCAGATGAGATTAAAGTACCAATATTTTCCAAGCCGTGTTCCAGTGATTTATGTCGCGTGACAGGATGCAAACTATCAACTGCAAACACCTTCGCTGCAATCACACTCGTATTTTTGTCTCTGATCCTGTCTGTCAGACTATGCTTTGCCCAGGGTTGATCACCAGGCCACAGCCTGTGCAATTACCCACTTCAATAATCAGTGTCTGATTCTGATGAATTATAGCACGGGCTGCTGTATTGTTCACAATAAATGAGATGGTATAAATGGTACGACAGGCAACAATGCATTTGTAATAGTGTATACAGCCATTAAGCTTAATGCAAAAAAACCCACCAAAAAACAGGGCCATTAAAATATGTATAAAAATAACCAGAAAGAAAGTTAAAAATATATTTAATTCTGTGGTTGTTGACCAGGCATGAAAGGCTGAAAATTACCCTCATTCTGCATAAATGTGTGAGTATTCCAGGCATTACACGCTAAGTAGCCTTGCTAAGGTCAGATTTCAGATCTCTTGTAGTCCGTCAAATTCAAGTTTCTGAACCATTTATTGCCATGATGGTTTAAATTTTGGCTACTCATTCGAATTCTATACCCAGCACTGCTCACGCTGCCTGTGCTGAAGGTGGGCAGTCAACAAAAGGTTGGAAGCGATGCCCCCGGGATGGTCTCACACGAGCAGAGGGATTTGGGTTATCGTCTCAATGTCTTTTATAACTCGGTCCCTAACACCCTATACCCTGTTCTGTTGAAATATCAGCTTTAACCACACGGCTAAGAAGGAAATCCTGTATGCTGCTGGTGAGAGGGTCAGCTCTAGGAAGAAAATTGGCCACTTCTTGCAGTAAAAACAAGCTGTGTGTTTGCAGCCCAGGCGGAGGAGATTTTTTCCTCACCTGGGGAGAGGAGAGGTAGGAACGAAACAGACTAAAGGAGCTTTTTTCCTCCCTCCCCAGCCCCAGGTCATTTCCGCACACGCAGGAAAACAATCTGGCATTGAGAGTTTTCAGAGGGTCTTACTGAAATGGTGCCTTTCCTGCCGTTTTCAGCCTCCTGATTTGGCCAATATGTTTTTGAGCTGTGAGCTCCCATAAGGAAAGTTAATAATAAGGGTCTCACCTGGTTTTAATTCAGTAGCATTTGTACTTACACTTCCTTGCTGCTTTCAAATTATTCAAAAGTCACACACATCACCCAAGCATTCATGGTATATAGCACTGTTTCATGTTTGACTTTGCTGTGGTTAAAACCAAAAAAATTTGCAATATGTTATGGTATTACCTTCTTCAGAACAGTCTAGAAAATCACTGGTGACTAGTCCCTTTCTGATTCAGCTTTGGAGTATCTCACAATCAATTGCTAACTTCTCTTTCTTTTTGTTTTTTTTTTAATCTCTCAAAACACTATTTTTGTGTCTGTGGGTATGAATGAGAGGTACTTCTCTGCATTTAACAGGACCCTCTGGTTAGTCAGGGCTTGGGCTTTTTGGAGGGGGTATTGCTGCTCTGGTTGCTGTGGCTGCTCAAACGATCCCCTCAGCATTATCAAACAAAGTGGTTTCCTGCTAATTCCTTTCAGGGCTTAGATGGATTTCGAAGCAATCTTGCTGAGAAAGACAGCCAGACAAAGAGACAAAAATCGTGACATGGTTAGTCATTTATATTTTACCTGAATCAGTGAGTAAGGTCCTTTTAGTCAGATTTTACATTTCATACATAACTTTTATTCTGCAATTTTTTTACAGAAGTTTGATATTGGGTAGCTCTTGCCTACGTCTTCCAAATCAATCCTCTGAACCCCTAACCTAAAGTTTAACATCATCCATTATTCAATGCCTTCAATAAAACTAACTTTAAAAGTAGTAATCGCTCAGTAAAGCTGTGCAATTAATGCTGGAATACCCTGACTACAGAATAATACCAAACAGCACTCGACATGGGCTTTCTAAGAGCATCCCAAAATACCAATAGCCTTCACTGCAATCTCTAGTTATCAAATATTCTTTAAAATTTAGTGGTAGATCCTAACTGAGCCCTTTACATTGAAATGCAAACTATTTTTCCTGCAAGTTTACCCGTGGACTCTGCGTAAGCTCGCAGTGCACCCCTTTTCTACCAGATTTGAATAATCAAAATGTACCCCCAATGTTGCTTATTGCGCTGATGAGCTTTGCCCACTTTGTTTTGTTTTGTCGTTTTTATCGCTCTTGTCATATAAATAATACAGTATTTTCTGGGGGTGCTGCTGCCCCATGGCACCCGGCCTGACTCGGCAGGAGGGATGATGGGGGGTACCCACTGTGATGACCCCAGCACCAACTGCAGCCCCCACCCATGCTCCTGCTATGGAAGGGGGCTTTCACACATGGGAGTTTTCTTTTTCCTAGTGGTATTAGGCTATGGCTTGCCTTTGGACAAAGCTTTTGCTTTGGATGCTTTTGCAGTCTTCACAGCTGCGGTAGGATATGTTTTATTTGAAAACATTGCATTTATTACAATATAAATAGGCAATTATTGTTAAGCTCTGTTCACCACTCTGTTCTTCTTTCCCTCCCCTCTCTTTCCAACTACTTTCTCAATGTCTTCCTGGAGTTATCCAGTGTATACTCAGCTCACTTATTCTTGCTCGCACTAGCTGCAGCACAGTTATGTTTCTTCCCCCAAGCTCACTGTCCTCAGAGGAGTATTTAGGTTAAGAGCAGTTTATTCCTGCCTGGAACTGCAGCAATTGTGCTTGGACTCATAAGCCAGGATTCTCCTCTGCTTCAGGCAGCTACTAAAAAACCGAGGTGATGTCTCAGATGGAGATAAAAACAGAGAGGTGCAGCAGTGGGGCATGAAGCGTCCCTGCCGCTGTGGCAAGGAGGATCCCTGTGGCACCGAGCAGTGTTTGGGGCATGGTTGCAGCTCAGGGGGTGAAGGATCCAATTAGCAGACATATGGAAAAGTGGCCAAACAGTGCAATAAACTTATAGCCCTCTGCTCAGCTGGCCTTCAGCAACCGTGGCAAAGAAAAGCTTGTGTGGGAGCTGAGGCTGCTGGAGCCAGGAGCCTTCACCAAGAAGAGGAGGCAAGAACGTGCTAAGGATGTGCTGTGAACTCAGTCACAGCTCTGTTACCCGTTTTCTGGGCGACCACACCTAAACAAGGTGCATTTCTCACCGTGCCTCCATTCCTCACTGTATCTCCATTTCCTACCATACCTCCATTTCTCACCACACCTGCATTTCTCACCATATCTTACCTCCTGCCTGGCACAGGGGTGTTTTGTGGGGAATGTTTGCCCAGGTACCAGCCTGATCTTAACCTGGTCAGAGCTGCCTCTTACCTAATTTTATTTATAGTACCTTTATTTACAGCACATTTAGTCCTACAAGAATTCTCTCCTTGAAGACTGAGTGTTTGCTCTTTACTTTTTAAGTAAGCCTTTTGCACAGAAGTATGTAACTGTTGCCATTTCAGTTGTGCAGAAAATCAAGATTTTCCTTGTAAGTAGAAGAGGATCCCTCTCACAACTCCTTCCTCCTCTGTAACTATACCCTCACCAAACAGATGGCCATGCAGCTGACCGAGCATTACAGTTATAAAGTTAATAAATATTGTTATTCAGTATGGAAACTTGGGTGGGAAAAGTGAACCAGGGCTGCACATACAGACCTAACACATGCTTACAGTGAAATAGAGGGACCAGAGTGGGTTTAGGGCAGTTTAGTGGGTTTAAACGTGTACCTCCAGAGGCTTCAGAGTGAGTAACACAGGAAAAAAGAAGGTTAAAAAATATATATATATTGCTTTTTACTCTGTGTGGTAGCTCCAGGAAAGACAGGGTCACCTCTGTGGAGAGGCTTCAGCAATATGTCATAGTTAATGATGTCAGTGCTGAGGAAAAGGTGGCAGTTTAAGGGAGTATAATAGGGGTAAAACCTCTAACCTGCTGTGCAGCCTAAGTGCTCTTGCTAAACTAGCAGACAAAACAATTTCTATGAGAGAAATTCCCTCAGCTCCCAGATGTGCCAATGATTACAGAGCCTCCCAGCTATTACCAACCTGAGAAAAACGAAACTGTTTGGGGCTAAGTGCCTGAATTAAGGAAATTAGCAGAACCTCACCAGTTTGATGAGAGCTTAAATGCTGCATTACCAGGGACCAGCTACAAGATGAATGTGCCAAACAACACACTACACAGCAGTCACCATCCAGGACTTATCTGACTCTAAAGCGAGCATCAAATAGTTGTAAGAGTAGCTGCTACCAGATGAGCCAGCGAAGTGCAATCAAGGCACAAAAGATGATCAACAACTACCCTGGAGATCAGCCTGAACACGCAGCGTGGCTCTCCAAAGCCTGCATGTGCTTTATCTGCCGAGAAGAGTCCCGCAGTGCAAGTGAGATGTTTGCTTTTCTTTACTTGGCTCAAGGACAGACTCCTTGGAAGCTGTAAGATACTGGGAAAGGCAGGGTCACTGCAGGCAATCCCAAAAACTGTCTGCTAAGCTGACTGGGTGTTTTCAGCTGAGGGATGGGAAACCGAGTCCGTGCAGGATGCTGGGTAGTCCACGTGGCACCAGCTGACTAATTTAGGTGATAAAAAAATCTACATGTTATCTGGATTCCTTTACAAATGGAGGAAGCACAATTTATAATGAGGTTTGCACCGGTCCCACTGTTTTTGTAATTTCATGGTAGGATTATCAGAAACTGCTTGAAGAGATGAAGTTGCAGAAACTTCGGTGCTTTTAATCCCCCTTTCTCTCACCAAAGGTACCGTGTGTGCTGTAGGCACCACACTCAGTGTATGCACTACTCGGCAGGGAATGTCTGCGAGAAAAGGCTTTGAACTGCTAAAGTATGTGGTGCACCAGGGTTTCAGAAATAGTGCCAAACATTTTGTGGTCCAGCCGGACCTATTTTTGATAAGTGTGGTCTCCCAACAGACAAGGCAGAGGGACAAGGTGAAGACAAAAATGCCCAAAAGCAAACAATGTGTTTGAAGGGGAAATAAGCCCTAAATGCATGAAAATTCATTCAGCTGTAGGAAACTCTGTGCAAAGGTTCAGCGCGAACAGCTTCTCTAATTATTCCCAGTGTTAATCACAGGGATGGGAACTAGAAGAGGTGCTGGTGAAAGGCAGCTGTCTTCTCATGCTTGCTGACAACCCAGCCTAGCATGTCCTTTGCCCAGAACAGAGAGTATTTTCCTCATTAGCTGAATTCTCAAAACTCTGCCCTTCCCCAGGTCCATTAAGAGTGGAGTTTCAACGCAGTGGAGATGAACACACACAGCCCGTAGTGCAGTGTGATAGCAACAGCTCTCATGCTCAGTGCTCAGCAAGATGCTGTTTCATCAAAACCCCAGCTCTTCAGAGGTACACCGGCTCTGACAAATTTTTCTATGGGAATAATTTTCAAGTATATAGGAGAACTGCTTGAGCAAGGTTCCAGAATAGCCAGAGGTTGAGACACAAGGTTACGAGCAGCAGTGAAATTTCTGCTCTTCCTAAATAATGATCTCCTGTACCCCTGGAAATTCTCCCAACATCAGTCTGCTGGCTTGAATATTTTGACCCTTGAAAAACCCTCATGAGAAAAGTTCAGTAAGAACAGCGGTGGGTAATCTACTCAATCCAGAGTAGCAACTTAACCACCGATCTCTTAAGGGCTTTTTTGCACATCAAAAGATTGCAGACATGCTATGATAGCCCTGAGTCCCAGACCACCAACTTCTCTGAGACAGGCTACTTCAGCCTCTTTCACACTGGAATAGAAGTGAATAATATTACACGGATTTTGATAGCAGAAGATCTTTGTTTTCCAGCCAGCCCTCTCCTGTGTCATAAGTTTAATAAGAGATTCCTCGCAGGCATCACCATAGATAGGGACTTGGGTGCTTTGGTTACGGTCATGGAAGAACTTAACTCATTAAGAAATAGGAAACTTCTCTTATTTTTTCTGAGGAATCTTATATATAAAATGGATCCTATTGGTAATCACATCAGAGTGTCCTGAGGAAAAGCAAGTAACTAGTTTAGAAAAAGTTTGGCAGCATCTTTTTTACTTGTTTGAGGTGCCTCTGGCGTGATCAGCTGTGATCAGAGCCCAGAGAAGATTATTGTGTACCTGGGCAGCTGTGTCACTTGTGTTTGCATGTAGCTAATAAAAACAGTTATCTGGAAGACAATTATATGAGTTGCCACATTATTATGTTGTGCAAAGAGCAAGGACATCACTATTTCTCTCATCTTTCTGCTGTTTTCCATCTCTTTTAACAAGACCATTAGAGCACATGCTGTCAAGAATTTAATAAAACAAACTGCCTTTCTGACCGCCTTTATCCATTTCTTCTTGTCTTTATAGGCTAGAAACGTATTAGAGGGTCTAAGCGAGGGAAATTACTCTCTCACTCCCTCCTCCCCACTCCTCTCTCTTAGTTGTTCTCCTGAGCACTGCATGCTGCAGAGTTTTCTCTCTTGCAGGAAAGCCAGGACACAAAGAATCCCCCAACAAAACCACAGAGAATATACATGGATACTTAGTCACGCTGTCAGTCAATCCTCACCACTCCATCCTTCACTGGGCTCTAAAAGGACCTGAGATCGTGGCCGAGCCTCTCCCCAGAGCCCTTTGGATGCTGCCAAGAGGGCAGACATGAGCAGTGGCCGCCATAGCCCAGAGCCCAGCTGTGGTGAGAAGGGTGGTCAGGCTCGAGAGCATCCTGAGCAGGGACAGAACCATGCCCCACCGCCGTCCTGAAACCAGGCTGAGCAAATCTCAGCATCATCCCAAGGGATGGTCGCGTAGGAGGTTTATAATACTGAGTCACCGAGGGCAAAAAAAAAAAAGGAGGCGGGGGGAAAGACAAACTAGGAAATATGCCAATAACAAGTAACCTGATTAAATAGTGCGAGGCTGCTGCTGGCAATACAGAGGAGACAGGGTCTGTCTCCTCAGAGCATGAACACTACTGCACTCATGAAAATCCAACTGTGTACAAGTAGGAGAATTATTCCTTTCTGTGTGTGCCACTGGGTCACTGTTTTGTCCTTTTTGCTCTTCAGGTGACTCAAGGCAGCTCCTATCCCATCACCTTTTGGACTTTGCACACATGAAAACCTGGGTCTGGCTTTACTGCTGCTCCAAGCAAAGGTCCCTGCACTGTGGTGGGGAAGGAGGGAAGCATGGTCGAGGCAGGCTGGAAGCTGCCTGCTCGATGAGAAGAGCTGAGATGGGTAGGTGTTTCTCCTATTGTGCCCTTCCCACAGTTTCTGAAGCTGATCAAATTGCCTGGGAACAAAACTTGGGAGATTTTGGTATCCAGCTGTTCTAAAATGCTCATGTGAACAAGTGTCAGTACTCAGAGATGATTACAGAGTCTGGTACAAGAATACCTTCACTTGAGGCTTAGACAGAGGTGAATTACCTGAGTTAACAGTGAAGTCATAGAGCTAGTGAGACCTTACTAAAACGTTTTCTACTGAAAAAAATAAAATCAAGTGGTTTTGTAAGGCAAATTACTAGAAAAGGAGCAAGCTCTTCAGAGTCTCTAATTATCTGTTTGCCAAAGATGAGGCAATTAACTCTATAGTCCCTCAATATCAAATGGGTGGAAACACCTTTTGTCCTCAAGAATAAAAGCAGAAGGAAAGGTTGATCAGCTGTGCCTGCCCCACCAGGCAGAGCCATGGTTGGAAGTGTTGGGAGTGCTGCAGCCTGACAGGGAGCCCACCAGGAGCCTCCTGGGGGAGAGGATGGAGCTGAGAACAGAAAGGTGTGGCAAAACTCAGACTTTTCCTCTCTACCCTCAATCTGGAGATCCTTAAAACTTTTGAAATTGATGCGTGTGAGTCCTCGTGTTTATTTTTGTGCAAAAAAACCCTGTCTTGGTAACACTTTACTCTATGCTGACATGGTGTTAAAAAGGTAGCATCTTCCATATCTCTGGTGCTTTGTCTCACACTGGCTGCCTGTGGTTGTTTTCTCAGCAAGATGGAGAACTATAAGTACAATATCCTGATCTGTTTTCAAAAGATTATTTTTATTTTCCATGATTATGCTACTCAGAGATACTTGGTTCTCTTTTTAATCCTGTGGTGGTTTTTTCTTGCATACACTGTACTTGTAGATAGGCTTTGTGCAAATAAGAGATTTGCAGAAGTTCATGAATGGAAATAAGGTCATCTAATTGTCTGCGTGGCATATCATTACAGGAGTAGGTTTTTAGTGTCCCTGAGATGATAACCACCAGCACAAGTCTTTGTAAAACTGTGCCTGAGGTTCTTTGTGTCTTCATTTCTCGGAGAGAGATTGCCTCTTACCCAGAAAACTAGGTGATAAATTCGCCCATGTACATATTTATAATCAACTTTGAGTTCAGCCTTTGCTAAGAAGGAATAAAGGACCCTTAGAGACAGACTTTCTGGCACTGATCCTCTGTAAAAGCAGAGATATGAGAAGGACTGGGCTGCACCTTGGGGCAGGGTGGGAAGTCACAGGCAGAATTAAGATTTCTCTTGCATCTCTCCCTAAGCAAGCTCCACACCAGGAAGGTGAGCAGCATCTAGCTGACCTCTGGGAAGGGGTTGACAGGAGGTAATCTGTGGCAATATTCGGAAATAAGCTCAGTCATGGTTTTAAACAAGAGGAAGATTGTCTTGCGGTAACGTGCAGCTAAAACAACTTCTGAGGGAAAAGAAAAACTTGAATGCCATTTTGAAGGGCTAATATATTTTCCACATGCTCACAAGACAGAAACAAACATCCTCCTAATAAAAATTTTCTGTTCAGATACAAATGATGCTTCATGCCCACAAAACGCAGACACACAACTTTGGGTTTCAAGTCCCTTTGGTGATGCTGGCACCTTGGTCTGTGATGGAAGGGCTTGCTTCAACTGCAAGAAACTTATTTTAGGGTAACTTATTATGTAGCACAAACCTTTTTAATAGTGACCATAAAGCTGGAAGAAAAGGATAAGAGACGTCTATTATTTGTTTTAAAGCACTTAAGTTGCTTTATATTATTTATAATTTTATCCTCAGCATGGAAGGTAAGACTTCTAATACATGGTGATTGGTACCTCACCAGCGTTTGAAAACTAGAGCTGCATACGTTGGTGTGTTTTATTTTTCTTTATTTCGCAATAAAACGTGATACATGGCAGTTGCTAACTTCTTATAGCTACTGATTTGGGACTTTTTAGTGTCGTAAAACCTCTGAAGCAGAGCCTCATGGAATGTGGAACACTGACATAGCGCCTCTGGAGCACCAGAGCAAAAGCTGGATGGTTAAGATGGGTTATTTGTGGCAATGTGGTTCCTGGAATTACAAACACTGCAGGCTTTAGTTGCACACACAAACACAAAAGAAGAAAAAACCTCCTTCAACTTGCAGAACTTTCCAACTGCTGGATGTGGAAGGAGTACTCTGACAATTCCCTTCTCTTGGAAGGGAATCAAATGAAAGGAGGGGAGGAGGAAGTGCTACTTTAGAGAAGGAAATAGTCTGATTTTCTTAACTTATAATATTTACCTGAAAATGTTTGGACTGTTGACAAAAGGACAGCTCGCTGTTACTTCAATAGGCTGTGCAGGGTGTTTGCATTTTTAACCATTCAGATACACAAGTGCTGCAGGAAGTTGTCAGCACTGAGCCTGGTTGGGCAAAAGCTGTTGGAGGAGACGCTTTACATGCGCAACAACTGTCCAAATCAAAGTATTCACCCAAAAAGCATTATGGGAACACACAATTTCACATAAAGCACCACTCAAACAGTTCCTTGTGTCTGGAACCACAGACTTCCAAAACTTTTTTTATGAAGTATTACATTTCCTTTAAAGCTGTGACATCAATACTAAAACTCTTGCAGATCTTTGGATAAAAGCCTCAAAGTTCAATATACGTTCTGATCTTGATTTTATTTTTTTCATTGTTAAAATGAGTAACAGGGAAAACTTTCTTTTCAGGACTTACTTAAATTTTCTTGAAGATTTACGTTTATTGCTTATACACCTTCATCTGGTAGAAATCAGATTAGACTGCCGTAACCCATTTTATCTTTTAATATACTGTAGAAAGTCATCTGCAAGTGTCAGAATTAGCACTGTCATGCTCTGTGTTGTCCGTTTTACTGCAGCACAGAACTGTGGTGTACTCAAATAATATACCTGTGGTGCCGGTACTAGCACAGTCTCCTGTTCTGTTTGACTCAGACTTCACATGCATACAAATTCATTATACACATTTTTCTCTTCTCAGAATATATACATTTGGAGCATCGGCCATTTACAGATACACAGCATAAAGATAAGCAGTTAATTTTCTTCCTTCTCTACCATTTATGCAAATGAAAATTACTGAGGATGGGGAGAAAAAAAAATACAAACAAACCCACACAGAAAATGCATTTCCCCCAGCATTATTCCCATTGCAGTAAACAGCACAATTCTGTACTTACAGATCTTAACAGTGAAATGTCTCAGGATCTTTACAATTTTCTGCAGAACTGTTTCAAGCTCTCAGCAAGCCACAGTGTTCATCGAGGCAGAACGGAGCCGTATGGAAGGTCTATGCAGCTGGGAGATAATGGAACTATTTTCCCAGCTGGGACTACAAGCCTTTTATCCACTGAGCATTGCGTGTCTCTTCACTGGTATTAACCGTGAAATACACTGCTTTCCCGCTGCACTCGTGCTAGGACCCGCACAATTAGTGCTCGAGTCGGATAAACAGCTACTACAGTCTCTGCCTGTTCCTGTCTGGAAGTCGTGAATGTATAAAAATTAGCTCTGTGTTGATCATCCTTCAAGGAAGCCGAGAGAGCGAAAGCGCAGCTGTCACACTAGTAGCGTAAAAGATTAAATGTGCTCTTGCTGTTCTTTTCATACAAATATGAGCTCCTGTCAGGTAATCGGAAACCTCTCTCCTCGAAAACTGGGTCAGTGCTCGGTATTAGGTTTAGAACAGGGAAGGAAATAATTTTGTTTAGTCCTGGGTCCCGCAATCGCTTCCCGAGCTCCCTAAGATTAAGCTCATAGGATGCAAGTCGACGCTCGGATTGCATCCCAGCTCTGACTGTTCTCTTGAAACGTTTAACTAACCCTCTGTATTTTACATATTTTATTATTTTACTATTTTTTTTCTTAAAAAAAGCAGACTTGCTTGGCTGAAGTAGCACAGACATAAATCCTGATTACACATAAAATTCAAACCTTCTTAGATTTCCATTTTCTCCTCTTGGGACTGCTTCAGCAGAGATCAAATGCAAAGCTTCGAGAGGGGAGCGCCCTTCTGGGAGTAAGCAAAAGTTATTTGTGGTTGCGGGGGATAGGAGTAGAAACAACAGTTTTGGAAAAGTGCAAGAAAAGTGCAATTGTGCCACGGGTATTGCTTCATGTTTTAATGTAATCTCAGTGTAAATCTATTAGTTTGTAACGGAATTAATTGCCTGCCCATGTGAGCAAATGCAAATGGAAAGGACATGGAAGTCAGGTGGCAAAACACAGAGGTGTGTGGTACCTTGAATAGACCAAAAAATTTCATTCAACAAAAGAGGAGAAGTGTGCATCTTTTTTAGTTTGAATTGTCCCCATCTATAAATCTGAGGCATGCTTGTTCATCCCCTTAGTTTCCAGCATAGCTTCTGGCTGCTGAGAACTTGTACCAGGAGTTTGGGGGTGTCTCCTCAAGGGCTCTGCCATGGCACCATCTTTTTGGGATGCTCCATCCTTCTTCGCAACGTGCTTTCAATGTGTTAAGGAGTTCACTGGGGTTTGTCTGACCCTCTGTGCCCATTGCCAGCCCACACAGAGGCATCACTGAATGGTAACAGTGAGATTGCTCTTAGTTGAGGTGATGGTTGAGTTAAGATAGCTTTGAAGGAAGAGGAAGTGATGGTAGTAGGAGAAAAGGTGAGGGTGTTGTCCTTCCAAACAGTAGAAAGGCGGAAGTTTCTACCCTTCACCTGCAGAGGAAGACGGTTCATTAGACCTAACGTAAGTGATCTGGGTTCAACCCAACCTCCTTGGAGGTCTTTTCGTATGACCTTGGAAACACCTCAGCTGTCCTAGTCAGCTTTTTGTTCGTAAAAAGAGGATAACAGGACAATGGGGAACTCATGGGATTTGCATAGAATCATAGAATGTTTAGGGATGGAATGGACCTTTAAAGGTCATTTAGTTCCACCCCACTGCAGTGAGCAGGGACATAGAACCATAGAATCATAGAAACATTCAGGTTGGAAAAGACTCTTGGGTTCATCAAGTCCAACCTATAACCCTACTGTACAGGTTCTACACCTAAACCATATTCCCCAACGCTACATCTAAATGACCTTTAAACACCTCCAGGGAAGGTGACATCTGCAACTAGATCAGGTTGCTCACAGCCACGCCCAATTTGACCATGAATGTTTCCAGGGATGGGGTTTCTACCACCTCTCTGGGCAACCTAAGGGCCAAGCAGTGCCAAGCACCCTACAGCAGCCCCGTGGGGCCAGTATGGTGAGTGCTCCCCTCCCAGTTCAAAGCTCTCTTAGCCATCCTCCCGATTAACATCAACAATTTCACACTTCCATCGTGTGAGCTTCTCAAATGAGCTTTACCGACAATTAATTAAGCCTTGCAGCACCTTCTAAAGGAGACAGGCATTATAATTAGCAGTTCTAATTTTAATTAGGAATAAAATTTGAAATGGAGTTTTAGGTACTTCCTCATTAAAATTTTCTTTTACATAATATCAGTGCTTTTTCTAAGTTGTATCAAGAGTAAATAGACAGAGAGTTTCTTAAAACAGACTAATCCAAGCTTCTCACTGTCAATTTTAAAAGTTTATTAAAAATCTAATCTCTTCTATGTCAAAACAAATGATCTGGGTTATGCATTGGCTGTCTAACAAGATTGTCTGGGAAGCAGCTGGAATAGAACTTCTCAGCTACTGAGAAAATTAATGCTGCTAAAACTTTCCCATTTCCAACTGGGCATGGAAGCAAACATTTTAGAAATGTCCCTGCTAAAGGTAGATTATTCATTTCAAGATCTTATGTTTCAGGAAAGATTGTAAGACTTAAATATCTGAATTTTGAACTTGTGAACCTCTCAATTGTCTTTTTATTAAAACTTCAGAAGTTCTGACTTAGTTCTTCTGAACTATATTGCACCCTAATAAAGATGATACCTCTATCTCTTAGAAATGACACGGAAAGTGATGACAAAATTCAATATCAAAACAGTTTGTTCATAAAGGTCAAGATAAGACATTTAAATGCTACCAAAACATAGTGGCCTTGACTAATTTTCTTTCAGAATAGAATGTCATTGATGTTGGCATGTCTTTTTTACATGTTTTGGTTTTGAAGAATTGCCATATTCTGGCAGGAAAAAAAAGCTAATGTTTGGTTTTATTTTTTAAAAAATGAAGTTCAAATAAACTACTTAAAATACATTACCTTATTGCATTTGCGGCATTCAGAAGCCCTTTAAACCTTCTCAACCATGAAGCCTTCTTGCTAGTCCTGTTTGGGTTTTGTCAGTGTCGAGTCATGGGCAATCGCTGCTGCATTATAAAACAAATCTGGGGTAAGGCTTGAATGACCTCAGCAGTCTGGGATAGGGTTCTAGTCTCCCCAAATCCTGAGCCTGGGTTATAGAGTGGCAAAAGCTTTCCTAGCTCAGAATGGCACAAAGTTCTTGCCTACCTTTCAAGACACTGTTGGAGGCTAAAAATAACTCAGAGATAGGATCTAGTCTGTAAACTAGACAGCAGATAGAGTCTGGAGCATGAGCTGGAGGACAGAACTGAATTAGCAGGAGTTGGGCCAAGGTGTTTCTTGCAAAAACTTTGCTGAGGAAAGCTCTGGGAGACACTTTCTCCTCCGTTTTCTTTGTAAAAATTGGAGATGCCTTGAAATGAGACATGCAGGTTATTTTGTAAGAGCTGCCTATACCTTCACCTTCAAAAGGAGACAGGGCTTTTCAGCTTACCCTTGACTTCCTGTGGCTGTGTCAGTTTTTCTCTTTCTCCTTTGGACAGAGCAGATAAATCCAAGATGTCTTTAGCAACATTTTAAAGTGAATTAGATCCAAACTCTTCCCACTGTGCTCAAACAGAAACTTGTCCTTGAGCTAGTTCCTACGATCACAAAGACGAAATTTAAGACTTAAGATGAAACTCCTTTGAAGAAAAGGATTTGATTGCATCCCGCGAGGTGCTTCATTCAGGCAGTGCTACCCACTGCTTCGAGACTCATCTGTTAAACAACATAAACTGCACTTTGGCATTTGCACTGCGCGGAGTTTGGTTGCCCTAAAATCTTCTATCATCTTTACGAATCCATGGGTACTGCTCAAATAAGATTGAAAGTGAATTTTGCAGGGCTTATCCAGTAATCATTCCAGAGGCAAAACTCCTAAGCTCGAGTTACTGACTAAATAGGTTTGGATACAACATGTGGCTCTACGACAGGCACCTTGTGTGATATTGGAGAAAGTCCCTACCTAAAGCTAGTGCTCATTGCTTTCATAAAACTTCACAGCATTTCTGTGTGCTGCCAGCACAATTATTGGCTTAGTTTCACTTCAGTCCTGTTAGGTGTATTGTAAAATAAATTGCAATACACCATAATTGCAAACTAAATGCAAGGTGAATGCACCTTTGCCATTTTTTTAATATGGAGGTAAGACATGTAACTTCCAATTCATGTGGTTATACCACTTTAGTCTTGTGATGTTCCTGAAGATCTTGCCTCTACAAAAACTAATATACATGTGGCCTTGTGGAGTTATTTCTGCAGTCCTCTGGGAAGAGGAATTTGCTCTGGGAGCAACTTTTTTTTTTTTGTTAAAGAGGTTTTTTGACTTATTTTTAAATTTTTATTACGCTCTTACCATGCAACTGGGGAGAGCACAAAGTCTCAACAGCATGTCTTCTCAGTATGTTTTAATACTGAGTTGTGTGGAAGAGTGCTAAAGCAGAAAAACTAACATGATCTATAGGAGATCCTCCTTAATATAGAATAGCTATTTCTTCTTGTAGATTTTGTTTTACTTGGGGAGGGTGAAGAAACTAAAAGAAAAGGGATCTGCAGGTTTAGTAAAATCTGTTTGAGCAGGGTGTACACTTAGCTGTCTTTCTGCTGAGTGTAAAAAGACACAATTAAAACTATTGAACTTGCTGGCCTTTTTCACACTAGAATTCAAGTACTTCAGCCCTTGTTTGCATTCCACAAAACTCTTTCCTGTGTCTGAGCTTCAGTCTGCATCTCCATCTAGTTTGTTTAGATCTCCATTTAACAGTGACGGAACAGAGCTATGGACAAACCCAACCACAGGCTCAGCACTTGGGAAGGCTTTGATAATCCAGGGAGTAATTAATTTCCAGCTACGCACACACACACAAATGCTCAGGCACATACACACATAAATAAACCAGAAAACAAACCCTCTGGCCTCTTGAGACTCAACCCCCTCCAAAGAGGATGAAAGGGGGAAAGATATGGTTCAGCAACCCAATCAGTCCTTTCGTTGAGGTACCACATTGATCTCCACATATAGGATGAATGTAAAGGTTTAGTGGGTGTTAATCCTTGCAAAATGCATGACTTATTGGTGATCACCCCAGCAAAAGTGACTTCTGAAGCCACAAATAATTCCACAAGCAGAGCCTACGCAGTCCTGACGTTTTGATCTGATCCGACTGATTCCCCGACGCTGTTTCAGTTTTGCCACATGGCAATGGATTTGAAAACTTTTTGTCCTCTACAGACAACTAGTTCTGCCTCGAGGTGGGAAATGCTCAGATCAATACCTGTAAGCTTCACAATAATGGAACTGGAAGCTCTTTAACCCCAGGACTGAAATGTCAGGCCCGATCGGAGAGAACTCAATGAGGAAACTTTAAAAGTATAAGCAAAAATAAGTACAAAGACTTTTACTAATTTTATTTTTGATACAGCTGCTAGTGTTATTGAACGTGGTTTCTATTTTGAAAGCCTCACCAAGTGCTACCCCTGTTGAACAGTCTTTGCTATCAAGACAATTACAGTCTTTTTAGTGGTACTCTTTGATGCCCTCAAAATGGCTTTGTGGCTAATTCTAGCATGATTTTCTATTCATAGACATTTCAGGGGTTTCCTTACCTTTTTTGTTTGTTTTCTTCAGGGTTTTGTGTGGGTTGTGGTTTTCTGGTTATGGGTTCTGTGTGTGTGTTTTGGTTTTGGGCTGTTTGGGTTTTTTTACTTAAAAATACCAGAAAATATCGGTTGTGTGTTTCCAGATTTTTAGGGTTGCATTTGTGGTTGCACATTCCTGGATGTGAAATATCAGATAAGTGGGTCACTTTCCACATTGATTTTTCTTAAGAGAGAGAAAACCAGAAGAATGGGGTGTGGGAATTACAAGGAACTTTCATTACTGCACCTCGCAATTCTCCTAAAGAGTCAGTGGATCAATGTCCACTGCCTGTGCTGCATGGAGGACAAGACTACAAAGACATTGCTGGCTCTAAGTACAGGGTACTAGATATCACATAATGGGTGTCAGCTGGAAGCAGTCATTCAGCTGAGAGTGAGCGAGCTCAGAAAACTAGGCTAAAATAGAATAATTCGCAAAACCTCTCAATTTACAGAACTTAGGGTAGCTACACGCTAAGTTGCTCCTTTCAAGAATGACTCTCTTTTACCTAATGCTTGCTATGCTGTTCAGCGGTAGCGTTTGCCAAGGTGCTTGCAGGTGTTGCCTGTCCCCTCTGCAGATGCATCTCTTCGGACTGTCATTGTGGTGTGAGCAGAAGGCCACCTCCTGGTGGCACTGCCACTCTGTTTCCCATCATTTTCATGAAGTTGCTGCAGCTTCTGTAACACCAGTTAATACCAATGGTTTCCAGTGCATTTATTTTCCCTTGTGTGTTCATGCTACTATAAGTCCTCGATGACTCCAGAATCATTATTTTTGTAGTGAATGCATCATTTTTTCCAGATCTCTGGGGAAAAAAACCCAGTGTGAGTAGGCAATACTTTAAGGTATTCAGTAGAGTCTTATAAAAATCCCTTCTGGTATTCAGGTAGACCTTCTTAACTTTTATTCTTCATACGTTTTGCGTTTTCTGAATTACAGGTTGTTATCACAATGTTTGTTTGAAATTTCTGTTCTAATTTTGAGTGTTATTTTTTGAATTAATAGAAGGGGGGGAAGGATATACATTCCCTGCCAACCCACATCTTTGCATCTCCTCTTATTTTCATAGAGAGCAGTATCATGGAGTTATTATTTCTGTAATTCTCTTACCTGCTCAAGTATCTTGAGTATAATGAGGTGAGCAGGAGATGAGGAGACAGAGTGTTGGCTTGGATGCCTGTAGTAAATCTGCTCTGTAGCAGCCTTGTCTAGAGTTGGTTTCAGATGAGATTTTCAGCTATTGCCAGTGTTGAAAATTGAGTGGTTCTGTCTTTCTGTGATGTGGTTAATGCAACCTGCACTTTGCCTGTCCCTCACAAGTTCTGGCAATTAAGCCTTTATCCTAGAGATAGAAAATAAAATTGCTCAGGAGTCCTCTGTGTTACTTTCAATGTTAGTGTGTCCTATCCAGTGATGAAACCAGTTCAGTTGGCTGGATATATTCGGTTTGTAGCTTCCTGTGTGTTTCTGTATTTGCTTTACTAGTTAAAAAACATCCCACTCCGCCCCCTAAAAACACCAGCCAACCAACCAACCAACCAAAAAACCTCGCTGGTTATAATCCGCATTAGGAATCTGAAGTATAGTAATGAGAATTCGATTTCCAAGATCTCCAAGCTAAGGTTTGCTGAAGAAGTGAAAAAGATCTGTAACAATGCACATGAATTGCAGCAAGGAAGGATCCATCACAAATCAGATTCATCCAAACATCTCCTTACCTGTTCTCCATCTGGAGCACAAGTGCAAGGAAGCAGATAATTGTTGATTACAGTGGCACAGGTTGGAGAATGTTAAAAATGAAACAATCAAGGACAATAATGTAGATTCACTTAACCAGGTATTAACTTTGTATTATAGTAATACTAAAGTATTAGGAATTAAAATCTATATATGCTGCATCATAATCACAGTTCCCACAGAGGTAGATAAAAAGTGGATTGAAACCAGAAAATGTATTTACCTTTACCACGTAATTTTTGGATTCTTTAGAGAGTTTAGTCTCCCTTCTCATCACATTTCAGAACTAGAACAACATGCCAGCTGTAAGCTTTGAAATGTATCTATCTTAATCTAAAAGAAGCTTCTCTTTAAAAATATAGATATTGTGGTGATTCATATGATCTGCAGCCAGATTAGGCTGCACTGTGTTTACTGTTAGTACTTGTGGGCTTTTGGGTGTATTTTTCTGGTTTTCCCTGTGCTACCTCATTATTACTCCGGTTCCTTCATTTTAACCTTGGCACTGACGATTAGTGGTATTAGATCAGTGCAAAAGAACGATTTAAGCAGCTCTGTGTTTACTCAGCAAGGCAGTTTCCGTGGGCTCACCAGACCCAGGTTTGAGCATCTCTAGCTTCAACATTTAATCTAATTGGAAATATAAACAGCAGCGCCCAGGATATAACACTTGCTGTTATATTAGCTCTTCCTTTTGGTAACTAGTATATAAAGTCCACTCATTAAAAATGTATACATGAGAATAGTGGATGGAATTTTATAGATCTGGTTTTACTGCAGAAAAGGTAGTTATATGGGGATCTCAAAAGCTGTAAACCTGTACCTAGATTTTTACAGTACTGACTATGCTTAGATGAATTAAAACATAAAATTCTTCTGTAACTTTCTTTGGATTATATTTGAACACATTTTTCATTTGCATTTTTTTTTAATTTCAAATGGCAAACAGAAAATATTTCACTTTCTAGTTGCAGACGAAATTAATGAGAGGAATATAACATTCAGACAGGGATTGTCTGTATAAAGTCACTTGGTAGATGCTTCGTATAGAAATATCCTCATGTTTTGACACACTGATTTCCTGTTTTCTGACAGTGGTATAATTTGCTTTAAGAATTGTTTCAGTCATCTCCCGGATATTTCTTATGCAGCATTGGGTGGAAATAATTGAATTTTGTTAAGTTACACCAACCTTCATTATGAAGAAAGAAAACTCTTTACATAATCCCATCAACTTCCCCTTCAAAGATCAGCTTAATTAAAGCTGCACTCTCTTAAAACAGACCATCGCTTATGATTATAGTGAAGTTGTGCAGGTTACTTTTTGTATTACATGTGATAATTAATTTCTTAGTGCTGTTGCCTTGTAGAATTGCACTAAGAGGCACTATAATCAAGGATCAGTCTGACTTTCCGTTTTAAACCACCAATATATTTCAGGGGTGCATATAAGCCTACGAGGATAAATCTTGCAAAGGCAACAGCTTAGTAAAAGGCGAATCTCAGCTCAGGAAGGGTTTTATTCATTCGGAGTCTTCCCAAACTGGTTGAGGAAACCTATCAAAGTTCGCTGTTGGTGTCAACCGGCACCACGTGTGTTCTGCTGTTTAGAGATGTTTACAAACTCAGCAGGGCTGGTAGAAATGGATAACTAACATTACAAAGAGCAGCATGCAGTGAGACAGTTCTTGCTTTGCTGGAGTTGGATACTGTCATATTTTTAGAAAGATATTGAACCATCTGATTTTCATGGACTCCTTAAAACGACAGTATGTAGCCTGTTCTCAAAATACGCTCTTATTCAAATGGTTCCCAGCAGTTTAACACCCCATCACTCTTCCCATAACATAGTCATTTGTGTAAATCCTTGTATGGAGAGTCCTTTCCACTATCCAAATCTTTACGCTTCTTTCAACTGCGCGATGGATTTTATCAGACTATTAAAAATAAATTATGCAGGCTTCGTGCCACACAATCAAATCTCTGCTTGTTAAGCGTTTAGCGGCAGTGATCAAACCCCCTAAAAGTCAGGAAGGTTACAGCCTCGCTGTGTTACCTGCATGAAATAAAAGTTTGTCTTGCAGGCAGCTGTGTGCCTTCACGTACAGAGCTGTTCTGAATACAGTAATCGGGTGAGACATTCATTCAGAAATTATCGGGCATCTTCCATAAAACTGCTGTTGCAATTATTAGGGAAAATATGTGTGAGGAAATGAGGCGCATCTGGTAATTTTGGTTCCCTAAGGATAAACCTACGCTTCTACAGGGTATTTTCTACTGCATGCTCAATTCTAGAGCCTTCCTTTTGGTTTCAACAGTGAGCACTGGAATCCAAAGAGATTCATGTCTTTGAATGGTTTTCCTTCAGCATCTGTCACTGCTGTTCTAAAAAGTTGTTTCCCATATTGATCTCCTGAAATTTCAAATTTTGAATGAGGCAACTCTGCACTTCGCCTACAAAAAAAAAATGTTGCAAACTTAACATGAAATGACACAAAGGTGTATCATCCACTCTTAAACTCCGCCCTGTTGATTTAAGTTGTACCAATGTAAATAATACTTGACAAAAATCTCCCAGCACCTGTCGACTTTGACAAGAAAAGACAAGAACAATTTACCAAGATCACTTTCCACGTGAAGACCTATATATTATGTTTAGTTATACTCATCCCCAGAATGCCATTTGTTTCAACTTGCTAATGCCAATTATTGCACCATTTTTTTTCTCATCTTGGTGCATAAACTGTATTGAAAAAGCAAACATCTCAAATTAACTTCCCAATAGCTCATTTTAATTTTGCCTTGTGCTGTGAGAGGGTTGATAACCTAAATCAGCCTGATCGCTATTTCAGCTGGTAAATAGCATATATTATCCTCTACATATAGCTTGTGCATAATCCTTGAGGTTATATGTATTCTTCTAACAATGAATTTATTAATACTATCCTGTTGAAGCACCAGCTAAATAAAACAGGAGGAGGTAAGAATAAGAGTGGGCACTGTACAACCCATGTACCAAAACCCCCCATTAAGTACACATCACATTCTTATAATTGAACTTGGAGGAAAACAATCGCTCAGGCTACTGTTTGGGTAAATTTCTTTACTAAAACTCTTGATCTTTATTTGCGCTTTCTGATGTCTTGTGAAGAATGAAATTAAGAAGTTATCTCGGGACAGAGAGCAGCGTTATTGTGACCTTTCAGTAGCAAATTGGTGTTTAAAAAAACAAGAGACTAATACCAAGGTTTCAGGCACGGTATGGGAAGGGCAAAGAAGTGTTAGTAGTGGCAGCAGTAGTTGCACATCCAGAAGGAGAGACAAAGCTTTCCGAAGATGTAGGTAAGAAAATCCCTTGGAGGTCATTGACAACCCTGCCAGCAACCCCTCCATCCAGCTTCTCATGTTCTGCTGCGCTCCAGCAATTCTTCTGCAAGTCACTGGCAGAGGATGTGCCAGATCCCCTTACAGAGACTTGTGTGCATAAAAGATAAACCATCTATTATTACCACCAGTAACAGATTTACTCCGTTATCTCTAGTAATAAATGTCTGTAATCTGGATCCGTGGTTGAAACCTTGTTCTGGAAAAGGTCAGGACTGTGAAGGTCATTACTGTCACCGCAAAGGGAGTCCTGGTGCGGAGTCTTTAGCTGATATTGATGAGCATGTCCTCTATTGCCTTGACGAATACAAGGGAGCTGCCACAGGCTCACACCAAAGCAGCATGCCCTTTCCTTCACGGGCAGCAGTATGTCTCTCAGCTACTCAAAGTTCCTCTGACACTAGTAGAAAATTAGAACCAAATAGCTGAAAGTGGAATTAAATCTATTATTCTCAATGTTGCTGAGGAGAGAAATGGCATTGCTGTCATTTTGCAATGGAGGGAGAAAAGACGAAGTTAAAAACCCAGTTTGACTGGCAGTAATGATGGGCTAGAGAACAATTAGCTGTTTGCCAGGGCTGGTCATACTGGTGTAGAAGTTCACTGCCACCTGGAATATGATTTGCCAGAAGGAGAGAGGAGCTGTGTGTCAGTATTAGGGCTGTGTTCCTGGAATTAGATTCATTATCCTCCACTGGTTTCTGAGGAACAAGTCTGTTTAAACATCAGATCTGTGTCCAGGTCACCGATTAGCATCAGGCAGGACTAAAGGCTGTAAAGCATCCCATTAAGGATGTGTGAGAGAGTCTTTTGTGAGTACAGTGTGTGACAGATCTGCAGCTGGAGCCGAACAAAGAGGACGTTTACATGCGGAGTCACATTGTTCATGAAGTGCTTATCATGAATAGGTTCTATGGTTCTCAGTCCTACAGGGGGGAAAAAAAAAAAAGAGCCCCAAAGTGTCTATTGATGCTGGTGTGAAAAGCATGTTTTTCGAAATCAAATTCATCTGGCTTGATCAAATTCATCTGGCTTCCAACCAGCTGAGTTATGTCAGCCACAGGACTTGACAAGGATGGCTTTTCCCCTTTCACGAGCTCCAGATCTCAGGTTGTCAGGAGCTGGCCTAATCCCCAGAATAAATAAAATAGACCACTCGAGGTGGTTTGCTTTAGGTCCAGCTATCTGCAGGTTTTGTGAAATAATCTGTCTGTAGGACATCAAATGCATCAGGAGCCTGGCAGCTCTTGCTCTCTTTCTGCTCTGAGTGATGCTGGATGAATGGTGAAGCCAAAAAAACCTTTTGGCCACCAGGTCTGCTGGCCTTGGGGACCATCCCGCGGATGGAGGACTGCCAGCTGTGCCATTAGCACACCAGTGACTTCTTCCGAAATGAAACAAGGCTGCTCGAGAGTCCCCAGATGCCCAGGACCTGACCTTACTTATGTCAGTGACAAGTCTGATGAATCAAGAGGCTTCAAGGTCAAAACACTGAATAAAAATCTGAGCGGTATGACTCTCATACTGCCTAGGTTTTTCAAATACTAGCTCAGTGCCTTTCGGGATCATTGATAATGCTGTGGTCTTAGAGAGGTCAAGACTACTTGTGAAACATTTATTAATAAGTTGATTAGTTGGCTGATTAGATATGAGGTTTAGATGTGGATTTTATTTAAGTATCAGCAATAGTGGAGAGAAATTTATAGCACATACTAAAAATCTCAGTCATAGTATCTAATGATGTTTCAGTAATAAAATCTTACTTTCAGGTGATGGTCCTCACCGTTATGACAAGTTTAATCAAAGAAATAAAGACTCTTTCTTTTTAGTTTACAAGCTTCGATTCCTTTTCCCTCTGGAAACCTTAAAAAGAACTGCAAGAAATATAAATCTTAGGAAAGGAAATTAAGCTTCGGTTTTAATTCCAATAAAATTACTGAGAGCATTCCACAGACTATATACACAAGCAAATCAAAACACCTTGTAAGTGTATTTATCTTCATAACATGCCCATGAAAAAGGGATCTGCTGCAGTCTCAGTCATACACCAGAAACTGTCTTAGGTGTTCATCTGCCTGTCCTGTCTGCAGTGTCAAATAAATTGCAAAAAACAAGAGGAAGCAATTTGGAGCAATTAAAGCTGCTCTTTAATAATGTGCAGAGCCACGGTCCTTTCCATCCAAACCTTACATCAACCACCTGAATCTAGTGCCCTGTAGTGCTAGGTGGGCATCTGGAAATCCTGGGCAAAAGTTGAATAGTGCAAGTCCTGCCCAGAAGAACAGGTTGCTTCCCGACTGCTGGACAACCAACAGCTCTACTAATCATAAGAGCCAAGGTTGGAAAAGAGATCTGTGGGAGAAGGAAAACATAAATTTGAATCTTCTGTAAAATAGCTTGCTCCTTAATCTCCACGCTGTCCATCCTTTCCAATCAAACCCTAAATATTCTTTAAATTCAAGCATCCCTAACCAGAACCACCACCCTGGAGAAGACCTCTTACAAAGTCAGGGACCATATCACCTGGGGGAGGACCCTGGGTCCAGGTCTTTAGGAGTTATTGTGTTTGGTTGGTTGGTTGGTTTTTTCCATGATGAAAGGGGCAAAGTGTAACCAAGCGATGAACCACTAACATTCAACTACCTGTTGAATGTTTTCCCATGGTTGGAAATATCTGCTGTGAGACCAGTGATTATTTCCTCCTAAATAAAGACCAGGAGCTGCTTAAAATACCTCATGAATATTGAGCAAAATGCAGAGTGAAAGTTATAAGAGGTTACAGTAAACAAATTTCTATAGACATTCAGGAGTTGATTCAGGTACAAACTTGTTTTTAGTTTAGCTAAGCATCATTTCCCTCTCAATAACGTTAAATAGTGGATATGCACATCAAAATGTCTATTGCAATGTGGAATAACCATCTTCTTGATGTAAATGGTGTGCAGTGTTGATTTTTGAGGATCCTGGTAGGCGAAAATCCATTTCAATTCTTTTACTGTAGATTTAAATTTCCCTTTTTGTTGTTGCAGTATCAGATAGTTTTATCACTTACAGCTAAGTGCTATGGTACACAATAGGAAATGCTTTCTTCTGTACCTGAAATCGTAAATACCACCTGTAGCTGGGTGGAAGTTTTTATTTTTTTTCTGCTACAGGTCTTTTTCTTCATACATAATTCATGGCTTCAAATACAGTTACTGAAAAATTTTGTGATAGTATTTAATCCCTTCTATATCTTAAATGGGATGTTTGATCTTTAGAAGTGTTTGTTTCTTGAGACAACTACAACAGCATTTAATTATTTCAGTTTAAAATCAGCAAACTTCAGAAACAACATATTTTGTTAACCTCTGTCAATTTATTTTTATTAGCATTTATTTTTATTAGCATAAAAGAACTATGGCTCATGATCAGACTCTAAAATTCTTCTATTTTAATCCTTGTGTGACATGCTTGCCTTCTTTAATGTTTGGTAAACTCAAAAAAATTTGTCTTCCAGCTCTGTCAACCCTGTAGGCAAAGCTTCTCCTTGTGTATATGTAGGTTGAAATTGTCTCTTTACAGTAACAAAAAAACCCCTCCTCACTTATTGATGGTTGTAGAATCAGAATGACACCAAACATTATAAAAATCTTGCCTCCTGCCTTTTAAAATAACTAATAAATACCAATGTAGTGATCATAGATGCCACTACTTGTTTAAGTATATTTGGGAACAAAGCCAGAATTTAATAATTTGGCACTGATTCATTATAATATTCTCTTTGTATAAATGTTTGATTCATTTTTATATTGTTCCTAGTAAATAAGAATTTTGGAGGACCTTGGAAGCAGCTTCTTTTTCCCTGCTTACTCAATTCTTTTCAACAAAACTTTTTCGAGGAAAAAAAAGTACTGGAAGAGATAGAAAAATCAGTAATATTTTATTTCCAACAAAGGAAGAAAACAAAACGAAGCTGAATGTGTGGGTTTCCTTACGTTTCCATTCTTCCTTTGTATGGCTTTAGCTCTTTAAAAGCACTTTTTCTGGGGAGGGGGGGAAGGAAATCTGTTGTCCAATTGTCTTTCCATTAATATCTGCAACAAAGTCCTACAGCTTTATAGAGGAGCAAGATTGAGGTAGGAATATTTGTTACTGTATTGATCACTCCTGTAGGATATCATGCCTTTTCTCAGGGTTGATAATCTACCATCACTTTCTGATCTGGTGGTTTCTAGGAGGAGATTGCTGCTTTTTGTCTATGTAATTGCTTTGAAGATTTAGGTCTAGATTTTAATCTCGGAAGGGCAATATATCTCAGAGAATCTCAAAAGGAGAAGAAGGAGGAAAAAAAAATGTTGCTAATGGGTATGCAGGCAGCATCGCAGCAGCATTTTCCATGGAGCAAACAATGCAGGACAGGACACTACCTGAGACTGGGATTTTACAGGGAAAACCCTGCAGCGAGCTCTCTCTAATTTCACTGTCATTGGTCATAATCTGCCATAGAATAATCTCAGTAATTCTTTAAATATATTTACTTGGGGATCTGTAAGCCCTTGCACATCTAAATCCAGGTTTTACACTTGCAGGTACACATACCTTCTCCCCTAAAACCCTGCAGAATTATTGTCCTTTCATTAAACAGCAACACCCTCATCACAGAGACCATATCTGAAGTTTTAATCTTAGTGGGTTTGGGGTTTTGTTGGTTGGTTGGTTGTTTTTGGGGGGGGGTTTTGGGTTGTTTTTTTCCATTTACTTAGATTTAGTCATGGTCAGAAGTCAACATTGCTTGACAAAGTGTGTCAGTGAGGGTATGTCCTGCTATGTCTATTTTCTGGGAACGTATGTACAGTCCTTACACGCTGCTTAACTCATGATTTGGGGTGTTTTGTACCATTTGCACCATAGCAGTGCCTGAAGACAGTAAAAGAAATCGGGTCTGCATTCAGCAAATGTTATAAGACAGACTCAGCAAAGGCAGCTCTTACCTTCATGAGCTTTTTTAAACCCCCAGGAGGTGGGATAAGTGGGACACGGGAGGAGGTAGTAACACCCCCCACTGTGGGAGAACCGAGGCACAGAGATTGTGTGTGAAGACGCATTTTTGAGGAGTTTGAGGGGGAATAGTGTGCTGGTAGGGAAGACTCCTTAAACACATGGTTGTGGCTCCTCAGAAATGGGATATCTGCATTCCCACACGTGTGGTTTATGTAGTATAGATGCTCTGAAGGCACCAGAAAGCTTTCTGAGCATACATTTGAATTTTCAGTTTCAGGTCAGATTTTTTTTTGCTCTTATAGTCATTACACAGAAAATTACTCTTCTTGGAGCACTTATTACCATGATCTGTCAACTACGTACACTACCTTGTGTTTTCTATTGATTAGGGATTCAATCCACTTGATGTGTTCTGGGTAATGTGCTCCTAATGACCTGCCCGGGCTGAGGTGAAATCCCTCATGGACTATTAGGGTTGTGGTTCTTGACTTGCAATGTAGAGCAGTTTGTTATTCCACCCCCTCTGAAAAAATAAATAATAGGTGTATTGCCTATAGATAGGTGTCATTTTGTATCAGCATTCTGGGTCTAGCTTGGCGTGTTCAAGAGAGATGGGTATTGCATAGGTGATGGATCACATTGTTTTCCTGGTTTTATTTCTTCTGTATTGCATTATCTGGCTTGAAGCATCTCTCTCTGTATCCATGCATAACATAATTACCACCAATATGGTTAAAGCAGATAACACAGCTAGAGTTGAGGCTCTTTTTGACAGCTTTCACATATTTCAGTGTTCCCCATCAGACCAACACCTTTGTGGCCATGCTCCAGCTGCCAGGATGCACCAATAGCTTCACCACTGTCTTCAAGAGGAGTAAACCTTTTAGCTGTGTTTGGTCCTGTGCCCAAATTCTCCCATGATAGCATATTGCATATAAAAATGGGAATCTAATGAAAAGACTAGATTTCGTGCAGCCCGTTAAGTTAGCAAGCCTGCAGAAATCTGACCAAAAAAAATATTGGATGCTTTGTATGAGTACCAAAGCTTTTTTTTTATTATTATTTTTATTTCCAATTGTTGCTACTGAAGACAGAGCGTGTTTGAAGATGTGAAACTTTTCATTTGAGGGAAAAGTTGCCGCCTTGTTCTTTTCCTCATGCTGTGTTGACATGTTTTCATCAGCTACATCGTGTTACCTCTTCTACATTAAAGGCTAATCACAGACTTGGAGTCTGCAGTTACCAGCTACAAATAGAAAGATTTCTCCCTGTGAGACCACAGCATTCCTCAAGCAATTTTCCACCTTTATGCAGGGTTTTTTGTTTTGTTTCATCAGGGTTTTTTTTTGTTTCTTGCCATCTGCCTTGCAATTAAGTTATTTAAAAGCACCCATATCAAACAAGCGTTCTGGTTCTCTACAAATAGACCTCACTACTGCACTGCAGAAATGACAAAAGTAATCTGCTCAGTTCCATACCTTTTAATGATGGAATAAATATTTTTCCCTGGTATTTCTTATTGAGTGTTACAAAAACAAATCACACCAAAGGTGTGTTTTCTAAATATGTCTGGATAAACAATTCTTCATCGGAGGAAACCAAGTTAGACAACGAAAATCTAACCAGCAATGACTATCTTCTTTGTAAGTCATCTTATGCATTCATAAATGATATAAAATTCATGCCAATTTTTTTTCTTGTGTTCAACTTTCTGTTGATATCCATTGCCTCTATCAAAGCCATGATGATATGACCTCATACCAATATTACATTTATATTTTTTATAGAGAAAGGTATTTGTGGTTTTAATGTTATTTCTAGTCTTTGGGGTTTATGGAGTGTGGAGAACAGGTAGATTTGAAGAAGGGGGTGGAAGATTAAGGTTGAAGAGCAAACTTAAGAATGCTGAGACAGCTAGTAACTCTCATTAATTGTTATTGTAAGAGTGAGGATTGTGAGGATGAGCTCTTCAAAGGGTACAATATTTAATCTCCATGCTCTGGCATCAAATGGGTGGGAGGGAGATGGATTGAGGTTTCTCTCTCCGGCACTTTTCACTATCCAATAATAACCGCAGAGAAAGGCAAAACACTTAGAAGAAGACAATTTCTATTAGAAGCAATACAGTTATAGTGGAGTGAAAAGCCATGCAGGACAAATCAATGCATAAAAAATCAGCATCTCAGTAGAAATATTTGCAAAGGTGAAAATGTGCAGATGGTTTCCTTGATATGACAATGAACAACCTGTATAAAAAGTGACCAGAGCTGGCAAGTAATTTGAGGTAATGTTTCATTGCCCAAATGGGTGATTACCTCTGTGCTACTTGGAGTGACCTCCCTAAACAATCTGAAACCAAGCTGAGAAAATATGATTTTTCTGTTGTCTTCCTCTCTGACCTCTGCTGTCAACTTGGAAAGAAAGTAAATTAATCAGGGTGTGTTTGCTTTATTCAGAGAGTAATGTTTTTCCTTTTGGCATATTGTGTTTTACTTCAACAGCTAATGGTCCAAATTATTAAGAAAAAAAAATGAGGAATTTTTGCAAATTCTACTTCTCTTGTAGGTGCCCGATGAGCAAACTGAATTGAGTTCTTTCAGCTCCCCATCATAGAGGGATGGAACTAAGCAGAGGGTGGTTTAAAACCTGATATTCAATCGTTACGTGGTCCCTAAGGTTTTCCAGATCTGGTCTGTCTGGTTTTAAACTGGATTTGAGCTGAGAGTAGAGAGGGAAACCCAAAACATGTTTGCTGCCCTGTTCTCTGCAGTCTGCCTCAAGAGTGACTGGCAACACTATTTCCTCCGAGATTCATTTCAGAGCTTTAGTCTTCCTCTGTTTCTGAATTCAAAACATCCCTGGCTGCATTCACGCAAAACTCTCCAGAATTGACTCCGATTTATCTAAAGGAGTCAAGGAATTAGTCTCCACGATCACTTTTTGCTACCCAACAATGATATTTCCACCATCCTTCTGCAAGGCAAGTGCAGGAGCCTTCTGAGCCTGACAGCAAAACCCCACCCTTAGAGGTAATATATATGAAATAAACCCACCTTAACTTCCCAGATATTCAAGCTGCTGGGGGTTTTTGTTTGTTTATCTGGGTTTTTTTCCATACATTTCAAAATTTTCAACTGTCTTCTGTATCCTCAGGTGTGAAGTCAGTGATCTACAAGTCAGTTCAGTGCTCAACCCGTCCCTCTCCCTGCTCCTGGGATTAAAACCTGGAATAACAAAACTCATCCCACCATGGTTATGTGGTCACTCCCCTACGAAAATTGCAATTTTACCTTTGCAGTTGCTGAACAGAGATCAGTGTATGGAAATTCAGCGTGGGGTGTGGGGAGTGCTCTGCAGCTGTATCCAGCTGGTGTCGATGGTCCCTCGTGACCTAAGCCAATGGGAATCACCATTCCTGAGGATTTGACATAGGTTTGGATTTTTATATTTCCATGGGTGTTTGACACATAGGTGCTACAGGAAGGTTTATCGATGCTGAAACAATCAGAATAGAAGATTTGTAATTTATTTCCACCTTTGCCTTGTAATATTCTTCCCCTTTTTCTTTCATTCCAGTGATGGGAAGTAACCAAATTTCAGCTAATTGTCAAGTTTAGAGAATTAGGCTAAGTGTTTTCAAAGCCATGTCAGAGGGAAACATCTCAGCTGCGGCAATTTCTTTGTTGCCGTTTGGTGGTTGTCTTAGAAACTTCCCTAAGATGAAACTTCTGTGCGAATGAAGGAACTCGGGTTTTGAAGAGCTCCATAAAAGGCAAGATCAGAGGTGTCGCCCCTGTACTCTTCTCATCTAACATCACAATGAATTTGTTTTCCCATTTTCTTTTCCTCTAGATTTCTCCTTTGTACTCCAGGCCTGATCCAAAGCTTATTTCAGGCAGGAAAAAGATTTCTGCTGATTTCAGGGGAACTTGTCTCTGTATGAAGGAAAAGGTGTCCGAGAGTCCCTCCTGTTAGTGCTGGTGTCCATAGGGCCACCAGGACTTGTCTTGTGCCCCACCAGCCTGCTGCGTTGTTCAATGCTGATTTCTAGTCTCTCCTCTTTTCTAGGCTTTTCTCTTCTGAAGAAGAGGTCTATCTTTTGCACTTTCTGTCCCTAAAACATTTTTGTCTTTCTGACTCATGGTATTTCTCAAATTGCATCAGACAAAAAACCACCCTATCCACTCGTTGTTAAGCAATTCTTACATAAAAGCAAACCCAACAATATTGTAGCCTCTGAACTAATAAAATTGTATTTTCATTTAAAGTCAGTGGGGCTCATATCCGTGGAACTGAAAGATTGAAAGCGTAGAATTTGCTCCACTGGTGTCTGTGATACCTAAGCCTGCATGTCTGAGGTGAATCTTCATATCTCCTTTAGGAAAGTTTTGCCAAGTGATAAGTAAATGTAGTCAGGATCAGGATCATAAAATTTAGCAGTTCTGAATAATGTAAATGAAAATACGTTTTTTAAAAAAATATTACATCCAAAGTCATGTAGCATCACCATGGCCCAATGCTGGGCTCATTGTAATCTTTTCAAGTGTTAAGGAGTGAAGTTACTCTTCAGAGGAGTCGTCCAGGGCTGCATTTATTACAGGGACCAGCAGCATGGAGTTCAAAGCATAAAACTGTAAGCAATAATTATAATTCAAAAAATAAAATAAATAAAGCCTTCTTAAATAAAGAGCAAATATTCAGTGTGAGCTCTGTGGCGTCTCTATATTAATGTCTGCCTTAACACTTTAACGTGCAGGTGTTAATGAGCAAGATCTAAAAACTGGTCTATTCTCTCAAGATAATGGCTGCTTCAGAAATAAAACCTTTTAACCTAAACCTAGTGAAAAAGGTTAAACCTTGACTTCACGTGGAACTGCAGCCTGTCTGAGGAAGAATAAACCCAGTCAGTAGCCCACTACTGAAAGTTTAACATATTGATGCAATGCAGACACCAGGAGGTATCCGGGATGTTGGACACCACAGTTCTGCTCAAGTTATTAATGGATCAGGTTATTTGCTTTCTACCAAGCAACACTGGACAGTCAAAACAATTATAATTGACTGGATATATGTAGCTTGTGCTGTTTTGCTTTTCCTTCCCAGGGTGCTTTTGAATCCAAACACGAAAAAAATATTTTCACATAACTCTCTGAAAAATGAACCAATACAAATCCCAAACGTGTGGTGTTACAGCAGAGCTTGTGCAGTTAGAGCAACAGCCACAATTCATTGTGAAAAGCAGGTGCAAAAGGCAGAGAAAAAAGTAATCAAAACAAAAGATAAGTTATTGCTAACTTAATCAAAATATTATATTTTTATTTGCATTTTTATGTGGGTTTCTTCTTACATCCTGTTTTACTAATTTGAGTTTTCTGAAAAAGTACTGAATAACCTAACCCTTAGTAACAACAGTCGTAATATGTCTTCAATCTATGTAGTCTCTGTAAGTATTCTCAAGAGTTTCATCAACTTTACAAACCACATATGAATGAATCGTTTACAAATTATCCTTGCTTGGGCTATCACTGTGTTCTCTGATCATATCTTAGAAAATAAAATAAAAATTCCTGCCTTTACACTAGGAAATCCTAACGGGAAATTTCTTTCCATACAAGACGCACATGGCCAAAGGGTTAATAAAATACGTTGCAGTGCAGAGGCAGAAAACAAGATTGCAGACAGTCCTCTACGTGCAAAACTGTCTTCCTTCCATGATAATAAAGCAAGCAAGGTGATTTCAGCACAACTAATTGTCAGAGATAAGAAACAAATGTCAAGAAGGGAGGTGAATCTGGAGTTCTGCTGCGAGTCTGACACGCGGAACATGTTAAACACCTTACCTGTGGTAGCGGCTGAGATGCTCTTCAGCACAAATGAGATCAGAAGAGAGAGGTAAAACCTCATTTGCTTAGCAAAGAGCTGCGGATGTGGCTTGGGTCTAAAATACTGGAAGTCAAAAACGCACTTCAATAATGGACCAAAAAAAAAGAAAGGTTCAATAAAGTTTCCCCATAAGGGTTTACGTGTTTTGGAAAAAGTCTTTTACCCAACTCCAGAAACAGAGAGAAACATAAATCAGGGAGCTGTGTAAATAAAGCATTCACAAATGTATGTTTTCTATCATTAGCCAAACCGCTCATTGTTGCAAGTATTCCTAGGAGTACCATTTTATCACAGCCTAAGCAACATATTTGTGCTACGTGAGCCTTCAGTAAGTACTTATTAAAGTCAACTATACAATGCATTAAGTGGAAACCATTTATAAATATAATCCGAGGCTCAAATGCTATTAATCATTTTGAAAGTATTGATAAAGCCTCTTATTAGAATGATTAGGATATTACTTATCCAACCGCTTAGGACTGGAAGTGTGTGATGGAACAGAACCAGTGCTGTTATACTCTGTAAAGCCTTTAGTCTTAGGCAAAATTTGTCTACACGTTGGATGGCAGATTTTGAGTCAGTGATTGTATTCCTAATACATTTAATGCATGTGGACTAATCCCAGGTATAGCTGTGATTCAGATATTCAGTTTAGGACCTTCAGGAGAAACCCTGCATTTGCCTACACCATGTGGCATATCTTAGGGGCTATACAGTAGGGTTTAAAGAAGTGAGCAATGTGTGAACTGGAAATAATTCTAATTTTTAATGATGTTTATTCCTAGGCCAACTGCTGTCAGGTAGGGAGGAAGACAGGGTTTTCCTGGACAGAATTTTTCTTCAAATGCAATGAAAAATAAAAGGAAGAAATAACAGGTTAAAATAAAAGTTGCAAGAAAGCACAGCGGGACCATGAGGAACAGGGCAAGAATCAGTAATTCCCTATGGACTGTGAAATGGAAAAGTCTTACTAATTCATAAACTAAAGGTGTCTGTGCCTTAAAAGAGAAAAGTTATGGGACCTGCACTTCAATTTTTCCATTTTATTAACCACATGATGTGCTGTAGGCATGTAATTTCTTCAGTCTGGATTTCACTCACTTTCTCAGCTCTGTCTTACAATACCTGCCAACACCTTGAAATAAGAGCATTACACAGCGACAATATCCACTGGCAAAGGCTCGCGTTTGCGGTGGGAAAATCCATTCCACGTTCTGAGGGGCTGGCGGGGAGGAAAGGATTGAGAGGGAGCAAGGGAAGGGAAATAGAGCAGTGATGAAAAGGGCAGAAAAACCAGTTTATCTCGGTACTGATTATTTTCTCTTTTTAAAGTGGTATTATTATTGTTGTTGCTATTATTACACTGTGTTGTAATAAGACCAGTATCCTGCTGTGACACTCGAGCCACTGAGTGAGGTGCTCTCCATTCACATGCACCTTCGGTATCCTGGGAGTAGGGTTTGGAAATAGGAAAAACACGTGGAATATAGCAAGTGTTGTTATCACCTTTCTACAGGCGGAGATGCAGAAATGAGTGCAGAGAGAATAAAGGAGAGAACGGCAGCAGCAACAGATCGACTTCAAGTCTCCTGGGTCATAGTCTTGATGCTTTCCCTATGACAGTTCAAAATGTATAAAATTTGCTCGTGATGATTTCCAGGAGGAGGAAGGATTATTCTTTACCTGCCATGTTATTAAATTCTTCCATAATCATCGCTGCCACAGAGCAGAAGCTTGCTAAATATATCCTTAGCCTGACCAGCTGTAGCAGATCTTATGTTCTTAATATTGCTTAAGACTGGCAACCTCAGAAACATGTTTCTCTTCTGTTCGAACCATTATTAATTTTTAACCCTGGCTTTCCAACAGACCATATGATGAGGTTATAAACTGTTTTAATTATTTGAATTCTGCTTTCTAATTTGCACCTGAGAGATAAGTGCAGCAGGCTGTGTTACTGCTGAGGAGGAGCAGTTGCAGGGGTTACGGATGGGAACAGCCACAGGTGATACCTCAGTTCCTCGGAAGGTGATTTATGAAGCCTTCTGGGCAAAGTAGTGTTAGCAGTAAAAAGAAGCTCTCCAGGGAAGAGTAAAGTCAGAGCAGAGAGTGGAGAATTGAAAGGTGCAGTAGATTATTTTGCTTAATTATGCTTCTCTGTTTGAGGACTGCTTCCCTCTGCTGATGACAAGACATTACACGATAGCGCAGGGAGAGCGGGGCACATGTGGCACCTGCTGTTTCCTGTGGAAGTGTCTTTAAAAAAAATAATATGCAGATACAGTTCATCAGAGTACCTGTGAGCCTTCCTGGCTTCCTAGTTTATCTCTTTATCCAGATGGCATGTGTCTACCTAAAAATTAGAAAATTCCTGACTCAGCAGGTAAAGCTGGAGCAGGATCTGATGTTTGAAGCAGGGGTTGGGCACAGTTGGGTCTGAGATGAAGTAAATAGGAAGCACTGCCAGGCAAGTACCACAGAATGAGGAACGTATTTTATAAAATGTGGTTTATAAGTTGTTGCACCAAGACTGGCACCTTTCGGCAAGGGGACCTGTGCTTGGGCTTATGTGGGAATTGTTGGGTGCCAGCACTGCACAGAAAACTGAGTGTGTGGTTTGTGGAGCCCTCTGCACTCCTCCAAAGCCCTTAAACCCTCCCAAAAGATGCAACGCCCTCAATAAGGTCATTTTAGCTCTTCATACCTCACTATCTGCACTATATTAGTGGGTCTAGTTCTTGCACAAAGCCTTGCTTGTAGTAAAAGGAGTTGCCTTTAGGATATTGCCTTGCTGATTTACTCTTTTCGTTTTGGAAAGTCCGAATTTAAAGTCTGGGACAAAGTATACGGCAACATAGTTTAGACAACTAGTCAAATAATTGCATTGCCAATTAGAAATGTTTTTTTGAGTATTTTTATGCATTGTCTTGCATGATTAAACATTGCTGTGACATTTAAAACTGTTAATGTGCGCTGCTTGTGAAAGTTTGCTAGTTAAATGCAAATTGGGACCTGCAGGCTGAATTGTAACTGATTATTTAAAATACTGCTATTAGTAGTTGAGAGTAAATTATATGAAAACTAAAATGTGGATCAGATATGTCAAAATTTCATGCTGTATGAGTACAGCTCTCAGAGATTTCCGTGAACATAAACTTATAGCCCTCAGTGTTGCTGGATATACTGTAATTGCATTGGGAAGATTTTGCAGTAATAATGTTGCTATTGCTAAAAGCAGGGGAGCAGTGAGAAACGTGTATTTCAGGTGGTAAGGTTTGACACGTAGCTTCTACCTAGTAAATAAGGGGTGAACTTTATGAGCTGTGCTGTAGTGGGGAGGGAGGAGAACGCTCTACATCCTGGTTTTATGGGGCTGGATCAGCCTCCAAATACTGTCAATGCTTCTCGCAAAGGTGACCCTAAAAACTTCAGACCAGGGTATGGAAAAATCATTCTCGCTGTGAGAAGCAGCTGCGACTTTAATGTAACTTTAAGACAGCTATATAGAGATGGATTTATACAATTTTGAACTTGACCTTGAGTGTGCACATGGTCTTCAGCACTTTTTTTTTACTCTGTGAGCCACGGTCCACCTTTCCAGTGGCCCACAAATTTGTGGTGTAGTGGGTTTGAATGGCTAAGGGATAGCAGCAGCAGAAATTGGGCTGAAGCCACCAAACATCAAAACCTGGTGAGATTTAACTGAGTTTAGCCAAAAAAAAAAAATTTAGCATTCAAAAAAAATCTTAATGATTCTAGTTCCACTAGCTAAAAGACAATCCTTGAAATCAGTTTAACATGCTGCTGGCAAATATTCAAAGAACTGTGAACTCTTCAGTTAGAGTTTAAAAAGTCTTCACTTTTTAGCTTCCTTTAGTTTATATAAGTTTTATTCCATATATTTCTACAAGGAAGCGGCTTTCTGTAAGAAGACATAAGCCAATATTTCTGTGTCAATAACGAAGGCAAGCTAAGTCTAATTACGAGAGAAATTTGAGTGATATCCGTATGTTAATGACAAATTTTTGCTTTTCACTGTATTGCAAAGCTGATGGAAAAAACGAACTGACATAATCCAATTTTGTATCGAGCGTGGTCTTATAATTTTAGAAAAACAACATTTACCAATCTGTTAAGTAAGTCAGTGATACGATAAAAATTATGCTTAATACGATAAAGCTTCACGTTGCATTAAAGTCTCCCCTATTGCATTGGGGAATTCTAGTCTCACTAATACTCTCCAAAATCCTTATGATTTCAATGACTTTGCGTTGAGTAAAACAAGATATGCTTAATGATTTTACAGCCGTTTTGGTACGGCAACGTTAGCGTTACCAGTCAGTCCCCCAGCAAACAGGTAATGTGCTCGGCTAACGAGCAAGACGGGAGCTCAGCCGGCCCCCGGCTGCCGAGGACGGGAAGGTGGCACTCGGGGCTGGAGGCCACCTCTCCATGACAGCCCTTGACCTTCAGCTCAACTTCCCCAGCGAGCTTGGGTGAAGTCCTTTAAAAAGATCAGTTGTCCCCTGTGGTTTGAACGTGAGGGCAGGCAGAACGTAACGGAGCTGAGCTTGTCTTGAAGTGTGGAAACTTTTCATAAGCTGAAGGCAGGGCAATGATGGCAAGATTTATTAACAGGCAGTTTGTGCCGGTATTTTCCACACCTGGTAAATGGGATGCCTTGTGGAGAGTTAGTTTGCTATGGGGATATCGCTGACTTTTTTTTTGGTTTAGATGCAGGAATCCATTTGATTCAGATCCGTAGTCTTTTATTTCCACATTTGCTCTTTGACAAGGAGCTGGCACTGTATGCTTTGGAAAGGAGTAGGTGTCTAACACGTCAGTTTGGGATGCTAGCCACTCCACCTTCATTCATAATCTTTAAATAAGTGGCTCTAAACCCAGATGCATGAGGCTTCATACCTCCTGCAAAATTTTTTAGCTGAAGATACTCTAAACATATGCATGACTTTTTATTAAAGTATAAAAAAATAAGTGTCATTAGATTTGAATGCTTTTGTTAACCCTGTTGATGACCACTTTTTTAGAATTCAGTTGCTTTATTTTGCATCAGTAACATTCATGACAATTAGTTTCATGTGCTATGTGAAAACAATTCCTTTTTATCCATTTAGGTTATGCCACTGTTCAATGATTCCTCATTTGTACTTTCTGTGATGGTGAGAACATTTTTCTGCCACTCATTATTTGATATAATGCCCTCATTTTTTTTCTGTCTCCAAAGTAAACAGTCTTGCTTTTTGAAATATCTTGCTAATTCCTAGCGCCATGTAGAAGTTGTTCCCATAACTAAAGAGGAAAGACAAGAAAGTGCTCAGCAAACCATAAACCTGCTAGATTAGTTCACATCTTTTTTCCAGAAATTTATGCCATAATGGAAATCATGTTGTACCTTATCCTATATATTCTTCTCATATGATTCCCATTGATGGTGGCAGCAAATAAGAATAAAAATCTCAGGTAGGCTAAAGGAAAGCTCTAGTTCAAACTCTGACACAGGAGACAAGAAACATCACCCCTACCCGAGTCCTGCATATATGGGACGGGTCAAACCCTTTGGTGTTTCTGCCAGAGCTGGTTTTGGAGGCCAGAAATATTTTCTCTGGCTGTACAAACCCAGAGGAACAAAAGGGAAGGTTTATCCTGACTCCCAGACGGGAAAAGCAAATGCCACACGTATGCCTATGGCACATTTCTTTTTGTAGGTATCTGCCAAACAAAGCTGCTGAGAATTATGAAGGTTGTGTTAGATTACGAAAATGAGATGGGAGATAGTAGTCGCTCTGTCAGATAAATAAGTCATAATTCCTCTAAGAGAAAAGAGTCTAAGAATAACTCAACCTAGAGCTTAGAAAGGGAAATGTTGATGAGTTTAAATGAAAGCTCATTTGCATGCAAAAATGCAAACTCCTTAAGTATTAGCTTTGTAAGCTGTACAATAACCTACTGGAGACATTGGTAATGTGTTTGGTTTTGGTAAAAGACACTGAGCTGCCAGCCCTGGAGCCTGAAGGGCTGTTTACTTGGAGTGGAGACGTGGCAGCATCGCCAGCGATGCAGAATTCATCCGTGGGTTGCTCAGGCATCGCTGCACCCCTCAGGCTGGACACCCCCCCAAGTCCCACTGCGCCTCCGTCCGTAGTTACTGCAAACAAGTCCGGTCTCTGCCGTTTGTTTACCCTTGTATTCCACCTCCATGCCTTGTCGTGCATTTTTAATTAGGCGCACTCCAGTTCGCCCCCTCTGCTTGCTCGCACGTTAATTTGGGAAGCGCGGTTTTCATTAGCTCTGCAAATATCCGCTGTTCTTTGCAAAGTCGAATCTATTACTCGCGAAATAACCTTGCTTAGTCCTGGTTATCAGTTATACCAATAACACCGTGCTCCCTAATTAGTCCAGCTGTTAACTGTTCAAATTCACACGACTTAACTGTATTTAGGTAGCTCTGCATCAACGTAATCAATGCTCTCACTTGGCAGATAGTTCCATGCAGAGAATAACGGCTTTTCCAGGCTCTTGGAAGCGGCAGAACTCTGGTTTCTTTAAATTTCAGAATGATTTTGTCTTGCAGTTTGCACTTTTCATCGTAATCCCACCGCAACGCACTGCCTCTTTCTAACATTTCTAAACCTGTCACCTGGAACAAACAGAGGATTTCTCCATCTTCTTCAGAATTACTCACTTCCAAAGAAAGATGCGAGTGCTATAATCAGGGCAAGGGGGTTATGTCTTCTGGTTCCAAGAGCCTGGCAAAAAGTGGAACAAGAAAATGCACCCCATTTTCTGGTAGAAACTGAGGATACCACTGATGAGGGATGCAGCACAGGTCTTTCACAATTGCAAGACTTTATCTATCATTTCATATTTTTAAGAACGTTCTCAGAAATCAGTCTTTTGTGTTAACTTCTCTACCCTGAGCACCACAGCGCAGTATAACCTTTCTTACGGGCCGTCTCAAAAAATTCGCAGGCTATTTCAGAATCTGGAGCTTTTATTAAATGATTAATTTTTGCCAGATTGATTCAGTGAAAAGAAACTGGAAAATTTGGAAAAAAAAAAAAAGAAACCCAACAAAAAAAAAAAAAGTAAAGCACCAGGTGTGTCCGTGCCTTTTGCAATAAATTTAGCGTGATTTTTTTTTTAATTTGCAGCTTCAATGTTTACTTTCTAAATGTATTTTCATCTTGTTTGTAGATGTTTAAGCAAGCTTTCAAGTAGGAAAGGGCATTTAATTTTGGATTTGAATAGAACATTTTGTTCATCCCAGTAAGAAGGCTTAATTATTATTTCGAAGTCTGCCAATAGCTTAGAAGAATCTTTATGTCACATTGACTGGTTGGGGTTTTTTTCCCTGAAATATTGAAAATAGGCTAAAAAAAAATCCCTTCCAAAGCTGTACCTACAGTTATTCTTTTCAGCTAGAAATAAGATGCAGTGTCAATGTGCATAGGTGGATGGCTGGAGCAAAAGGAGGTTAATTCTCATCCCTTTTGCATCATCGTCTGGTATCACAGATTGAGAACAGACCCACCGCTCTCGGCAGAACCTGTTCACAAAATCAAGCGTCACTCGCCGCGAACATATGCTCAGCATTTGTTCCTAAATAAGCAAACCCTCCAAAATGAAGGCAAAGACAAATTCTACTGTTGATTGTGGAGGCAACAGGCAATTTGGAAACCCCTGTGCAGACCCAGGGCACGGAGGGAAAGGCGAGCAAAGTGCCTCCACACGGTGCCCAAGAAAAAGTCAGTGTCCAAGAGCTCCTCATATGAAATTGCTGGGTGGAAAAGTTAACCGAGAATTGAAAGCAAATGCATTTACAGTAGCAAGAGGAAATTTGGTTACTATTAGAATGTGTTATCACGCTCTTTAAACTCATTTGAAATCATCTGAGAGCATAAGGCAATGTTTTTTGCACATTTCGCTGTTGAAGTTTTTGCAGATGATGTTCAGCAGCACGGAAGATAAAGGTTTGCCTTGTCTTTAATGTAGCCAGGGAGTCTGATAGAGTTCTTGGATGATTTGCAAAATGGATCTGATTTGAATTTAATTTTTAAAGATGAGTCTAATGGTCTTCCCCGAGGAAGAGATGTTTGAGCCAAATGCATGGTGTGGACCCACAAGTTACCACTCCCTGGTGGAGTCCTCTCCAAAGATTAAAGGTGCTTCGAGAGTATTTAGGGAACAGTATTACTATTTAGGTTTTTTTAAAGATTGCAACTTCCTCCATAGCAGTATATATCTTTTAACTTTGATTCACTATGACAAGCAAAAAAGGATGAAAGTTGCTGCTGTAACTTACACAAATACCTAAAATCTTGAATACTCATTGGAGACTATGCACAGGGAATTCCTTCAGTCTGGTAGAAGACATGCAAAACCTGTTTTCCAGGCCTTTCACATAAAAGCAGAGTGATTGCTATGGCAGGGCAGACACCCCTTTCCTCATCACCCTCTCCCATCCCTTCTCCAGCACAGAGCATCCCGTGCTCCGGCTGGGGCTGTGTCACAGGGGTTGGTGCCCTAATGTGGGTAGAATCAGAGCTCCTGAGCTCCTCTTTCCCAGAGTCACCATGGGAGAGGGTTTAGACAAATCCACATCAGAATAAAGGCCAACTCAAGGCTCTGGCATGAGTAGAAATGTTTTAAATTTTCAGGGGAAATATGCCAAAGGATGTTGGATACAAAAGTGTCGATCAAGAAACTGAGTCGTTGTAACTCCACTGAGTTACCGCCAGGTGAAAAATAAGAGATGCTCGGATAAAGAATTTGACAAAAACTTGTAGGTGGAAATATGCTGAGCTTGGGTGAGAGAAATCCATGCACTGAGATTAAAACACGTGTATAAATGATTGTTGAAAACCAAATAATTGTCCTAATAAGTATTTTATTTAAGGCCAAATGGTTTAGGCAGGATCAACGATGTACTATTCCCTTCTCTATACAGAAAAATATTTTGAAAAAGCTTAATTATACAATGTTACAAATTTTTGTATAACAGACCGGATCATGGTTTCGCATCCTTCCCAGCCCACGAATAGACCTTGGTCATTCTGAAATGCCTAAACTCCTCCCCGGGTAAAATTGTCTTCAGCTCAAACTGTGCTGATGATTAGTGTCTACAGTCCCTAATTGTCCTTCAGGCATGTCTGGAGCTCTTCCCCTGCTCCTGGGGTCTAATCCAGCTGTGACAAACCTTCCCGAGAGATCACTATGGAAGGTAGAGGAATCGGGGACTGTCAGTGGCAAGTTTATAGAAATGCAAAAATAAACACTTGGGTTACTGCAGAATCTCAGTGATGTTAAGCTCAGCTTCAGATATCAAATTAGCTAAAGCAAATATTTTTTCTCTTTCCTTGTTAAATTGGGTTAGACTATCCTTTGTACAATAAATAATGTATTGCATTTAAATTTAAGTATATCTTTTTATATTAGGCTGAGCAGGGAGTAAAACAGTATTTGCTGCAACATCTTACTAGAGCTTCTAGAAAGTTACCCTTGCAATAAATAAATAAATAAGTGAATGAATAAATGCATATTAATTGGGACGTATGA
>NW_009732952.1:13842-22386 GCF_000703405.1 Apaloderma vittatum | reverse complement strand
CAGGAACACACTGGCTTTGTGAACAGACATTGGGCTCAAGCTCAGTCAGAATTTAAATCCAGGTTTGTAAGTCACTTCTTCACCGGAAAAAAATGCGGGAAACCAGAATTTTCCAGTGCAATAAGATGCAAGTTCTGTTATCTTGCAAGAACTGTGATCCAGTTAGAGTTCACAACTACATACATATTTTAAAAATCCACTATTACTTCCCTATTAGTTAGGAGACTTAATGAAAACTCTCAGTAGATAACATCTGTTTATGTTTTCTTGTGGGGACTCCTCAGGTTATGGCTGCATGATCATTAGGTGCTGAGAAAGCATTTAACATGAGAGAATGGGGCTTCTCCAAACAATTAAATTTCATTCCTTGCCTTTCTTAACATGGATCAGAACGGTTTATGCCTAGCTATTTGAGGCTATAAAGACCTATGGTGTCATCTCTTCGTATTTCCCTCTGGACCAAAGCAAGAGAGAAGAAAAGTGTTTTCTCCTTTGTTGTCCTTCAGGACCAAAGGTTTTAGTGGCTGTGATTTGGATTGCTGAGCAGAACAGCGATTTATGCATCTAGAAAGCTGAAAATAGGATTTAAATTATTTGTAGGTAGTATATAGATTTTTTATGACTGATTCTAATAAGCCCTTTTTAAGCACTTGACAAGCAGAAAGAAGTGTGTGCATTTTTACTAAGGAACTGAACTGGGGGAAAGGAATTTGATTACACTTAGTGGGAGGTGGTTGGCTAATGGACATGTAAAGGACTATATTGTAAATTGGACTAGATCGGGTACAAGATGTAGGCAGATAAATAGCAGCTCCTACCTTCTCTGCCTTGCAGAAGACTGCAGAAGCCACTGTGGAGGCTCTTCCTACTATACCAGAAGAAAATTAAGCACCTGGAGCTCAGGTATACCCTGCATCTTTTAGGCAGAAATAATGTATATGTGTCTACTTGCAGCACATAGATGTTTCATCAGACTGCTGAGCAGGAAAATTCCCAAACCAAATGGGCTCAGCAGGTCTACTGAGAAATCTGAGAGCATAAGCAAAGCTTAAACTCTAGGTCCTTTGATGGGTCATTCAGGGCTGCAGCAATGTACCTCTTTTGAAACTAAAGCTGTCTTTGACAGCCCTTTGTGGCTATTGGATCATCATTCTTTCACTGGTAATAAGAAATTAAGAGAAAAGTCTCTTTTTTAAACTGCTGCTATGTGCAGAGCCGTGCCCGTGGTTCCTAGGGCAGTCCTGTGACCCCAGAGTGGAGGCGTGTTTGAGCAGAGCCTGTCTCTTAGACCCAGAGCTGTACCCATCAGTGCTGAATGTTCACATTCTCCTGGCCAGAAAGACATTTCCTCACAGATATCAGACTCCAGGGTGACAAAAATCTGGGCACTTTCCAAACTTGTATCTAAGGCTGAAGGGAGGAGAGCACCATAAACTGTAGGACTTGGGACATCAGCCTTTGGCCATGGTGATGGCTGCATCCCGCTGTTAGCTAGGGCAATACGCTATGCACAGCTAGGAAACAGCTCCAAAGAGTGCGCGTGTGTATTGGGCCAAACCACCACAGCGTGGAGTTGAGTTTTGTTTAAAGATATATCTTTGCTCTTCGTACACGCCCACACAGAAGCAAAACGGTAGCAAGGACAAGTTGTATTTCTCCTTTATGTAAGATAGATGCTACTGTGGTCCCTGTTACCTAAGCATCTCAGTGCCTCCTATATCTGTCATTTATTTCACAGTTCCATTTTAAATTGATATTATGAGATATGGATATACCAAGGGACTGAATAACACAAACAATTCTGCACAGGGGGTCCAGACTCCACAGAGTGGGGAATTGGTCCTTCATTTTATCCATTTCCTGAATATCTGAAAATACTTTCTTCCCTGTTTTCATCCTTGTCCCAAGATCAGATCAGCTTCTGCAAAAGCACAAATGCTTCAATTTCTTCCTACTGTTTTCTCTGAAAACTTCATATTTTTTTCCATTAGCTTTACAATTTTGTAGTTTATGTGCTCTAGAGGGGCCAGATTATGTGCTGCTTTTGTTATGTACCTCATGTTATGAAAACAAATTATTTTGCTTGGCCATAAATTTAGCATATTGTTAGCCAGAAATACTTCAGTGTTTCATTAAAAGTGAATATTGGGAAAGTGTAAATTCATCAATGCCTTAATAGCCAGCAGAGTGAAAACAAACTTCTTGGAATAAAATGATAATGCCTTTACACACAAACTGGTGTCCACAATTTGATACTTCATGGGACGTAATGTGGAAATGTGACCTTTCTCCTTAGAAGAGGTCATCTTTATGATGCTCTTTGCATAAGGAAATAGTGGAGGCAGTGATGAGTGCAGGCAGCTTTTCTGTGCTGCCCTGGGGAGGACTGTCAGCCTCGGCAGTGCCAGCATAAGGCTTTTGAAATAATTCTCCAGCCTGTCTTGGCAATACCCCTCCATTCATTAGTAAAGCACAGGAATCATTTCCAAAGGCGTTATAAATATCCATTATTACACAAAGCCCTGCTTGTGCTACAGCCTTCATAATATGACACTTTGTCAGTCACTTGCAGAATAAACCTGGGAGTATCATCGTGTGTGAGCTCAGAAAAAGCTGCTCGTGTTTTCTCCAGGCAAGTTGGGAGATAAAGCTTGTGACTACTGAATTGTGTTAGTCTAATACGTTTATTCTTCTCTTACGAGAACACATATCCTTGTATACAGTTTCAGACATGTAGAAGAGGGGTGGTAATAAACTGATGTGTTGGTCCAGCTTAACCTGCTGAGGAGATGGGTAGATAAAAAGAAAGACGCCGGAGATGGATGCAGCAGCTCTGGCAGCACACGGCTTTATTGCTGGTGGCGTTGCTGATAGACTCTATTTGCCTGTAAAAGATGGTGTGCAATGCTGATCCGACAACCCTTTACGAAAATACTTAAGAAAGTATTTGAGGGCAAAAACCAATCTCCAGAGTCCATAATCCTGAGAGGAACTTGCCACAAGGCTTATGCCTCTCCAGGTAATTTTCTTTTCATTCCCCTAAAGGCAGAACTATTAACAAGACATGAGATCTTTATTGTTTTCATGTCAGTGCTGGAGGAGAGGTTCCTACACAATATGCTTATTAAGAGGTAGGATTTTCTCGTGCTGCTATGTGGCGGTGTATTTTTTTGTCTAGTTTTTGTTGTTGGTTGTTGTTTTACTTTTAACATAGACTTTGCGGAGCATACTTCTGCAGTTTCAGGTCTAATTTTCTCTTGCATAATCGAGTTCTTAACTCGCTATGGGTCAGCAGAATGACTTATTTCTGTGAGGATACAAGCTGAATCATGGTGTTGTTCCTGACATCGAGAAGCACCATACTCAGCATGAGGCCTCGCTGAAGGATCTACCTGCAAAGCACGCTGCTGCTGGAAGTTAAATTGGTAGCCTCTTATAAATGGAACCAGAGTATAGGCTGCGGAAAAAAAAAAAAAAAAACAGAAGCTTTAATGTGGGTCTGCATAGATGTAAAAAAAATCCAGATGCAGTGGGATGTAAATGACCTCAAGTTTTGTTAACTGAAAAAGAGCAAAGCCAGAAAAAAAAAATCACCAAAGGACTTTTGGAAAACCTCTGATCATCCTTGCGTGGACTAAAGGACTGCATTCCCGCACATTCCCTTTTCTGTTTCAAATACCTGCTGCAAATCTTTTGCAACACAGAGTTAAATTGTTCAGTTTCTAAAACTGACTACTGCAGTTGCCAGCACTGAAATCTCTTGAAATTTTGTGTGTGCTATAATAGAAGAAGCTTCTCTGTAACATATCTTCCTCTGCACAATTTTTCTTTGAGCATAATGCTATATCCTGAATCTTTATATATTCTGGCTCTTCTTTATTCTCTGTTCTCCCCTGTGCACCTTAGCACAGAGAGAAAACTTACAGTCTTTTCTCCATAAATAAATAAAAAAGAAATAGTGCTGAAGTAAGTAACAAATGTCAGATCATGTCGCAGTGTTATTTTGAGATGTGAAATGTAGTGTTAACCAGAGAGTTTACAAGTCATACAAGCCAGAGGTTAATTAAGCATAGCTTGCTAATCAGGTGTATTTAGTAATAAAGCAATGAATAGACTAAAGAAAATACGGAAATCAAAAGTACTCTTTTTATATTCACCTGAAGCTCTCTAAGAACAGAAATCTGTCACTGACATAATTTTGTCCTCTGTAAATTATTTTTAATATGCTTGTGTGCTGGGTTGACATGGGCAGGCCATAGAGGGCTCACTGAGCCACTCTCTCAATCCTCCTCCTCAGTGGGACAAAGGCAGAAAATAACATGAAAAAATCATGGGTCGAGATAAAGGCAGTTTAGTAAAGAAAAGTAAAGGCCATGTGTGGAAGTGAAGGAAAACAAAAAGACTTTTCTCTACTCCCCACCAGCAGGTCCGGCCACTTCTCGGGAATCGAGACCTCTGCACGCGTGGTGGTTGCTCCAGAAGACAAATGGTTTAATAAGGAATGCCCCCCTCTCCTCCCTCTTTTCTCTTGGCTTTCGTTGCTGACCATGATGTGACGTGGCACGGAATATGCCTTTCATTGGTTTGCAGTCTTTAGCATTCACCACATGGTGAAACTTGTCCAAATTTCCATTAAAATAAACTCCATGAATAATCTGTAGGTGATAAATTACCTAGAGTTTAATAAGTCAGTCAAGAAAAATCACGATTTGTTCATGGGAAATTAGTTAACCAAAAAAAACCCCACAAAGTGGCAACATGTTAAAATTAAAGAAAGCAATACAAATTTCTCTCCCAACTTTCTCCATCCTCTTGGTATGCTACCCTTCCCCTCAGCCCCATTCCTTGCCTGTAGTTGTCGCTGAATTTAAACCTTAAATGTAGCAGCACCAAGGTCTTTTGTACGGCCACTGGAGTGAACCTGATCTGTTCTCTAACCCTGCACAATTTAGAAGCTGCGGTAGATAGATAAATAAATACACCCAATATTTCTCTAGCTAATACAACATAATGAAATCCTCCACCTTGCACTGCAAGTAGAGCAGTAATAGACTGAAGAGGAGGAAATACCAATTATATCATGTCTAAGACCATTAAATAGTGGCTTACTGTCAAGAAAAGAAATTTGACAGTTCGTACAACATTAATGGATCATCCCCAAATTCTAGTCTCTGACTTAGCAACTTCAGTTATGAAAATTGAAAAAGAGTAGCTTGTAATACCACTGTCTGCTGGTGAGTGAGAATTAAAAAATTAGCAGGAAGCTTATGTGGCATTTTAAAACAGAAGATGCTTAAAGACCAAGTAAGAACCTAAGAACTTAATACAAGGCTGTTGAAGTTAATGGAGGGATTCGCTACTGAATCCTTTGAACTTTGGATCAAACTGAAATAAGAAAAAGCTCAATGGGAGTTTTTCTGGGGGCAAATTATACAGTATGCAGCGAGCCATAAAGAAAGGAAGGGACTGCCTCATCTCAATCAAATGACAGTGCTGAGAATGAGGAAGAGCGAACTCGACTCAGCTGTTACTCCTAGGAATGTTCGGTTTTCTTTTTAGTTCAGAAGTGGCTCCTATTTCCATGATGGATAGTTATTGTATCCTCAAATAAACACGAGCACGACTGTAACTCAGGCATCCTTCCATCCTGTTGTAAGTTAACATCGTTCCCAGAAGGAGCAGTCCTGATGTTCAGACAAATAATCAGCATTTCCTCTACGGGACAGTAACGCTCCTTTCCAAGTGTTCTCCTCTGGAGGTGGCCCCTGAACAAATTATGTCAAAAACACATTAGTATACCCATCGGAAAGGTATGGACAGTATCATCCTGGGGCAAAAAACAGCTGAATCTTAGTGGAGGGTATTTGTTCCATCTCCACCATTTATTGTTTAGTTCAGCTTTATCTTGTTCAATTTTTTCCCTCCCTAAACAACCATAAAAACCCACTTTTAAAAAGCTCCAAAGACAAAGTAACACCAAGTAAGACAAATAATCAAACCATATTTTGTCTTCGTTTCCCTTTTCGCATGGCTTAAGTATGATAATTATCAATTTGTAACACAGAGGAATGCATGGTGCACCACAGATTAAAAACTTGCAATCTAAATAGTTTGGACACTTCAAGCATGAAAATTCAATACTAAATAGAAACATGCAAACACTTCAGAAAAAAAATAGTTAATTAGTACTCTAGGCATGTCCTTTTCTTCACAAAAGTATCCTTTTCCCTGCTCATGACAGGGAGGTTGGATTCAATGATCTCTAAGGTCCCTTCCAGCCTAGGCCATTCTATGGTTCTATGATTGATAATGGTCAACATGACTACCAAGTTCCCAAGTAGGAGAATTAAGGTCTCTGCTCCTGTATTCTGAAATGAAGGGATGTGGGCCCAGAAAACATCAAAGATAACCTAAAGCTTTGAGACAAAGGACATGGTTGAGAAATCTGCTCCTTAGGCACAAATTAGCCACACGAGTTCAAATCAGGTAAGCATGGGACAAAACCTTTTTTGAGAGTCAGACCGATGAAGTGAGCTGGATTCCCACAAGAGCTGCGAGCAACTGCTAAGCTCCCTACCTTCATTCTAGATAGGGAACATTCCATCTACCAAAACACATATTGCTAGAATTAAAAAGCATCACTGCATGTGTCAAGTAGGACTTAACTCTATGTACAACTTGCTTGCTTTGGTTTCCCGTGTAGTCCCTGGAAGCAAACACACTCCAAGGGTACAGTGAAATATCCCCGTCTACCTAAGTGTCTGTATTTCAGGAAAGAAAACCTTTGGAGGCTTTCAAAGGGTCTTACCTCTCTCCTCTGGCTCTACCTTTGGAATAAATAATACACAGAGTTAGGTAGACTGTACCTCATTCCCAGCTTATTTGCTGAAATAGTAATAGGAGGCTGCACTGTTTTTTAAGCTGCACCAAGAGACATTCAGCCACCATCATGATATTGGTGGTAAACATCCATTTGATTGCATTTTTCTTGCAAAACATCTTACACTGGGAAATGTTCACACGTCACAAGCACTGCCAACGTTATTGTTATTGGGTTTGTTATTATTGTTATTAGTACTATTATTGGTTGGTTTTGTTGCTGTTGTTATTGTTCTCTATCATATCCCAAGGAGAGAGAGAGAGGGAATTTTTTTTTCATCTCACAATGTTTTACAGAATGTGAAAATCAGTCGTCTTTGCAATCTGTCTCTATGGCTAAGAGTAGACAGGCAGCAGGGGGGGTTGCCTGCCCAAGGAGTTTTCCGGGGTGGGTGTCCCATCAGTGTGGTCCCTCTGCAAGGAGCCACAGCACCTGCTATGAAATGGAGGATGTAGCAGTGAAGTTTTTATGTGCCATGTAATTGCTTCAAAGAACTAAGTATTAAGGTATTCTTAAAGTTTGATATCCTTGGAAGCAATTCTTCTATATGGAAGGAATTCTCAAAGAAACCCAACAAAAACAGCCCAGTGGCATTCATGGTGTTTCATGATTTTTGAAATCTTGCTCTACCTTAAAAAATAATTAGAGCATGTCATGTAGCCTGCTGTATTTCTTCGCCATTGAGCTTAGGTACAGACATGGAACGAGCAATTAAACCAAGCTGAGAGGACGAGCAATGTGGACTCGGTGTGTGGGATGGTTTCCAGGCGGGGTAGCTTTCATAAGTGCCTTAAAACACGTTCTGCCACATGGATCTTCAGAGGCCTCCCCACAGAAGCACCTCAATTATTCATTCAGAGCAGAAACTGTTTTATTACATGTCTTGTAGATCGAATGGTTAGCCTGAAATGTGGGACACTGCGCTCAACAAGGTTCTGGTATTTGCATTTGTACTTGCACTTGTCCTGCAGAGCAGTAAAAGAGTTGCCAACACCAGCTGGGAGATAGGAATATCATTAGCACATATTTTGTTTTGTATCTTCAAGGTTAGTACAAATCACAAAACCTGTGCAGCTGTGCACAGTTCTGAAATTAAAGTTGGTTGTTGTTTTGTTTTTTTTTTTTCAAATCAGTTTGGACAAGTTTTAAGATATGTTTGAATATTTGCCTTTGGCCCAGAGGAAGACCGCTGCTGTACTGCACCATCCCACTCGGAGAGTCTGTTCTCAGACTCTTACTTACAAACTGTTCTTTCTGGCCATGCTACCAGGGTTGTATCCAGCTTTTATTTAGATATCCATGCGAGAGCTGGGGGATTTATAACTCCTTTAGGTCAAGAAAATGCACACAAATTTTTAGCATTTTTCCGAGTGAAGAAAAATGAAGTTTTCCTCCTTTGTATCTAGCAGGAAGCCGTGTGAGTTCAAATTCATGTTGTGCCATGAAGGTCCGAGGCTGGACTGGGGGCTGTGTGATACCACAATCTGACTCTGCATTAGCAGCTAATGATTTCCAAAGAATTTTCCTTGAACTAACATTGACTTAATTGTGTAACACATTATATATTACCATATGTACACATTACCAAGGCTCTTGATTATTTTCTAATTTGAGTTTCTCCAACGGTTCTCTAAAGGGCATTAATTCAGTATCACCGTAAAAAT
>NW_009732952.1:4561-13811 GCF_000703405.1 Apaloderma vittatum | reverse complement strand
GCTCTTCTTGCCTGGAACCATCGAACCGAGCAGAATATGTCCCCATCTCTCCATAACTTTGCATTTCCCTGAAGTGAAGAATACCTAGTTAATTGTGGCCAGTGTTTACATAGTAGATGAGCATGATTTCAAATCATTCTGTTCTGGTTTAAAATTGGATTAGGTTATGTTTCTTCATAAAGCAACTACAGTTCGTCAGGCTCATTCACCGGCACTCCGGAGACAACCACACCAGCAAAAGAATCATCTCATCAAACACAAAATCTGTCTTTGCTGATCCATGATCTACAGCATCTCCTGAAGACAGGCTGATCCCTTCATCTCAAAGGGCAAGACCAAGCCTAGAAGCTCAGTGGTCCCCAGATAGCCTAACATCTCAGAGAGCCACATCCGTGTTGGCAGAGCCCTCCTGGAGCCAGCAGTGAAATGCTGATGGACAGCAGGTGTAGGATTTCTGCTGGGCTATGCTGCATTTCATATCCCCAGGAAAAAAGTTATTCCAGCTCTGAAAGAGCACAGTATCTATCTTCTCGCATGAACAAGAGCTGGAGAAATACAGGAAGGATATAATCAACACATGGTGCTGATAACACCAAGGTCGCTGGTTCGATCCCCGTTCGGTCCCCATGTGTTGCCTGATCTAGTTGAGAGGCGTCCCTGCCCATGACAGGGAGGTTGGATTAAATGATCTCTAAGGTCCCTTCCAGCCTAGGCCAGTCTATGATTCTATGATTCAGAGTTGCCATTACCATGACTCCACGTCCCTCACGCTAACCTCAAGCTAAGAGATTCATGCAGTTCAGCGAGTTTTGCCTATTCTGCCCCATTATTTGAGTTTCCTCTCCAGTGTCTGCTGTCAGCATCAAAAGTATTGGAAACTCTTCAGGCTACCAAAAGAATTAACAAACAGAACGCAAGTATCAATGGCAAATATATTGCTCTTTGATCTTAGAAGGCGACGTCACTCAGCACGGCAGACTTGCCTGAAGTTCGGCACCTGTGGATCTCCGTGATTTGTGAATATCTGATCCACCAGAAATTACCTTCCACTCACTGATCCGCTGTTGGGAGGATCAGTAGGATGTCAGTGTCTAGAATTCAGGCTGCAGGAGAAGCGGCATCCCTTGTTCTGCACATACTCTACTGAACAGCAGTGTCTTTTGCACACCTGCAACACAAAATAATAGTAAATTAACACAGGTTCACCCTAGAGATATTTGAACCTCTGCGAATTTTTCAAAGAGGACAGCTTGAATTTTTCATTTATAATCTAATCCAAACCCAGATAAACTGCGGCGGCGTGATTTCATGCCCAGCGTGAGAGCACTGCAGTCAGCACGCTCACCACAATGCATTTAATGAATATGCTAATAGATGAGTTAAGGATAGGAAAGGAAGATGGGAAACCTATGTCTGAAACCTGGTTCAGAATTGAGATGCCCTCTCTGCTCCCTGCAGCTTTCCTACAACTTTCCATTGCAATTTTGGATCAGTCTTCTCCTCGTGAAAGAAATCATCACAATGAAACCAAATGAGTATGAATTACAACACAAGAGGAGAGCTGGACAGCTTCAAGAAACTCAGAGCACAATTCAGATTAAAGACATGGGCAGTGTCCCTTACCTGGGGACATTACAGCTACATCCTCCTGAACATGATTGAACTTCACCTCTGGGTATGCTCTCGTCTTGTCTGGAGATGCTGATCATTGCAAAATAGGAGGAGGGTCAGATAATATATTTTAAGTGAGGATAGAGAGATACATGCAAATGGTTAGATGATTATTTGGGTATGTCAGGTGTGTGAATTCAACTGATCTCATAAAATGCGTGCAGGAGAAATGGCACGTGCGTGAAATTCGAGGTACTGTTATCTTTTGGGAAGAAAATGAGATTAACACAGAGCAGAATCTGTGTGCGCTGGCATGTTTTTGTGCTTTATCTCTTTCCTTCTCTCTTATTTTTACAAAATTTCTCATGTATTGTGTAGTGGAATGCCCTCCTGTAACTAAAACATACCTAGACAGGATTATCTTTCTCAGAAATTCATTACATCAGGAGCCTTTATATGGTGTGCTTGCTTTTATACAAGTATTTTTGAACCCTATTGAATATGAGTTTAAATGCTACAAGCAAAACACGAGTGTTTGGTCTGTAATACATTGATAGCTCTCAGTGTCTGAAATGAGTTTATCCAAAGGATTCTGTTCATGTGAGAGAAATTGCTATGATCAATCACGGTGTAGCCAGGGATCAAAGAAAATGCTGAATCAAGGACTGGATTTCATTTCACCCCTTCAGCGAAAGAGAACGGGCCACTGCAGGGAGCTGTTAGATGTTCTGCAAGGAATCCATGAGTCATTCTAAATATTGCCTCCCCTCACACACCCTGAGTCCCTCAAATTGTTATGAAAGCATGTCTGACTTATTCTTTCCTTCATGTTACGTGTTTACTTTTCAGAGACAAGCCAAAGGCTCTCTCTCATCGGGCCAGTGGTTTCGGGCTTGTTTCTCTCCTTGTCTTGATGGAAGTTAAATTCACTGAGAGGCATTTTCTCTGTTTTGCCCGGGTTACAGTCTTTTCATGGGAAATAAGCTAGAGAAAGCTGGAGAAAAATCCAAATACACAAGAATTTGTGTTCTTTAATTCTTCACTGAGCAAATAACACTTGTCTCCTCTTAAATATGTCAGTAATAGCTGTTTCTTTAAAGGTTATCATGTGTGTTTGAGACCAACTTCAAGTGTCAGCTAAGAGGGAAAAGCTAAGCTCTATTCTCTGTCAATGCTGGAGATACCTCCAAGGCTTTTGCATGGCAAGATGTTCTCCTGGTAGAAACTGCACTTCCAAGACCCCGAGCTGGGCCACTGCTACCCTGAGGGCAAAGAATGAACCGTTGAGTTCATTGAAATCAAAGCCTCTAGTTCATTTAATCCATAGAAAGAAATAATCCTGGGAGATTTGTGCATCAAAAATACAATTTTCAGATCTCATGCTGTCCAAAACTCCCTATTAGCCTAATTTGCATGAAACTGAGGCTGCTGACTGGATCAATCGCCTTTTCTAAACTGTTGCACCTTGTTGTACACTTTGCGTTGCCATCATTCCCTCCCCAAAAGTTGTTGTACCTTGGTGTTGGATGAAATGAAAATGGAGCTACATCCACAAAGAATACAGATAGAGAAAAACACACCAGTCCTGTCACTTTGGTGAGGAGGACAGCCACGTGACAGAGGAAAAGTGGGTATTAAATCCCTGCAGAGGTGGTACCCGTGAGATGAAGCCGTCAGCATCTCGACAGCAGTTTGTAGGTGCTGTATCTTGGATGTCAATCTCGCAGGACACGTGCAGACCACCTGATGTATTATCCAGCCCTCAAATCAATTTGTTACACTTGAGATTGGCCTGGTGCCACGCACCGTCAGCAGCAGAGCATCGCTGGCTGAGCTCGCCTTGGAACGAGCGCTCACGCTACGTGAGAGGGCAATAACTGAAGCAAGAATTAGTGTCCCCCTACCCTTGAGAAGAAATTGCTTCGTGTCAGCTCGCTGCGGCTGCTCTGACACAGGTTAAGCTTTCTGACATCTTACAGGGACTGGAGGAACAAAGCTGTATAACATCCACAGCCACACACAGCACCAGGAAAAGCCCTTGAGGAGAAGATACTCCAATGCTCTGGTCCTGCAGCACAAGATTTAAAGGTCTGTAGTACTTTGCCTTTGTGAAGAAATAAGGGTCCTGTGGTTCAGGTTTTGCCTTATGGATCTAGAAACCACCATCCTCTTCAGCCCCAGGCTCAGAGGTAATTTCTCAGCAGGTTGGGTGCCCCGCAGCCCTGTGCATCACCCACGGACAACGTGTCTGATGGTACCTGACAGTGATGGCGCAAATCTGTCGATAAAATTTTTGAAGGCATTAGACAATTTTGCCAGTCGTGAAGCTGCATTTTTCTGCAGTAGTTTGATTTAAAAATCACAGTGCAGGCAAAAGCATATTCAAACCCCATCTACACTCCTGAGGAAGACCAGCCAGAGAGTTATATTTCCCCACCACAGAGCTCTGCTGAGTGGGCAGTGTGGGCATCTTAACAGGTGCTGCTTGAGAGCAGAAGGCAGATATAAGCCCCAACTCTAGTTTGTACCCATTGGGACAATTCACTGAACTAAATTAACGCTGCAGATTGTGAGGTGGGAGAAGCTCAGGCAAGGATCCAGCCTGAGCTAATGCCACTGTTAGCTTTGGAAAGAGGAATATCAGCTTAAGCTGAATATCTCAGTAATACAAGTCAGAGAGGCATCAATTACGTTGCCCAAATGACCTGGTGGGTAACTACCGGCATGGGAAAGGGCTCTGATCCACACGTGTGCGTGCACTGACAGAAGGGAGGGCTCGGTGTCGATTTGCGTGTAAGAAATGGGAAGGCAGTGCCTGCCAGAAGGGTTAAGTTCCACTTACAGAATCTCCAGGGGTGGAGTGTGAGATTTTAATGTTGCTTTATTAAGTTTCTTTAATTCTGTCTTCACAATTTACATTCATAGCTGATTATGAAAGCTGAACTTTATTTATTTTTTTTTCCCAGCCACTGAAGTAGGCTTAGCCCAGGATTTAAACTAAAAGAACAGTTTGGAAACTAAATATAATATTTAACTTTATTTTTCTTCCACTTTTGCTGAATGCAACCATTTCTGAATGTTTAAAATTGCAGAAACACTCAGGCAAGAAGGATCTGTTAATAAAGGAGATAGCCTACTCTGCCTTGGACTCTTTTTTTTGTACCCATTTCCCCCTCATTTTTAGAGAATAACTGAAGACTCAGTAATTTATTAGGTAACAGCAGTCTTCCAAGCTGAAAAGTTTCCATTCTCCTAAGAATGTCACAACCAGCTGTGACTATGCCAGTGTCCCACACCACATTTCAAAATTTTTTTTTTTTCTTTTTGTAACTCTAGGGCAAAATGTAGCTGTAACCACACCCATTTTACCTGATCCTTATTGTACAGCATCTAGCACCCAATCTACCACAGAGAGATGCTTTTATTATTACTCTAGGCTCAAGCCTCAGTTTTCACAACTAGCTATTCCAAAGAATGCCTACAAAGACATAAAATGAAGATTCACTTTTTAACAAAATATTTCATTTTTCCATGTCACAGGCAGCAATTCTCACTGAGGCCATAAAGTGGATGAGAAGAAAACAAGAGAAGGGAATTCTTTACCCCATTATTATTTATAGCTTCCTCCCATAGAGGGTCTTCCTGGCGAGGGAGTGAAACCCCGTCGCTCTATCACTCCGTGTGGCAATGCAGATATGTAAATTAAGAATCTCCCAGCAGATGAATACAGCACTAATATGAATACCGCTGGAATTGCCTGGGAGAAGCCTCGGGAGGTAAAAGACTGTAGGATTAACTGCTTTGTTATTAGGGTTCTCTTTCTTCAAATGGACGATGAAATTGTGACCGTAAGAGTGAATGTTTAGTGCCGATTAATTTAGTATCCCAGGCTGAATGAGAGTGGTTGAAACCCCAAGAAAATACATTAACTGTCATCTTCAAAAAAGTTTATCAGTGCCTTCTCCCCACTGGGAGGTAATTAATCAGCTTTGATGGAGACCCAGGGTTCCTCTTACAATGAGCAGAGGACTTCCAAACACAAGTACCCATGAGTCAGGGACAAACTGCTGCCTCGGAAGAATCGCTGGTAGATTTCTCGTTGCAGAAATCCCAGTTCCATCGACACAAATCTGCCACAGTTAAACCTACAGAATCCAGAATTCCTGCTTATTCAGGAATTTTACCTATTCCTTGAACTCCAAATTCTCAGTTTGTGATGTTTTCAAGTTCTGATCTATCAAGGCAGCCCCTGGTTTGGAACTGGCTGCTCTGCTCATGGCTTTATGGAGAAGCAGCTTCAGACACAGCAGAGCATACCAAGGTGGATTAGCTGCTCCCATCCTCTTACCCAATCTCCACTCCAGTGACAGATAAACAAAAAAAAAAATTAATCAGAGACTGAAACGTTTTCTGAAAGAATCCATTTTTTTTTATGTAGGTAATGAGATGCAGAAAAACCCAGTTCTCCCAGTCTTTCCTCTCGTGGCCTGCTTCCCAGTCCTTTGATCATCTTCATAGCCCTTCATAACGCAAATACACCCCATTTCAGCTTATTTTGTGCCTGCACATCCCTATCCCTGCTTTGCATTCTCCAGTTAAGTATTTAAAGGATGCTCAAAGACTCCTGCAGAAGCCGTAGCTGCAGTCTGGGACAAAATCCAGTGACACTCACCGAGCCCTTCCCCAGCCCTCTGCTGGTTCCCAAATTTGCAGCAAACTAAGACATTTCAAAATTGCCTGGCTGCTTTGCAGCACTCTAACACTCTGCTCGTAAAATGATTCATGCAGCAGAGCTAGACATGTAAGATTTTACAGGGAAGGAAGTAAAACAAGCCCCAAACTCAGCCCCAAACTAGCTTTGTAGCATTGGGGATTTTTGTGTTTCGCCAGCCCCTGTCCTCTGGTATGGTGGTACAGGGGTTGTTAGGTGGATAACACGCACAAGAACTGGCCTTGCCAACCTCTAAAATAAAACCAAAAAATTAAAGATTTTATGACTGGAGCAGGAGTCATCTCCCAGCTCTGGGTCCATATGTGCCTCCTGCACATTTCCAGTGTAACTCCGGTGCTCGGAAGCAGTTGGATAATCTGAATTTCTGGCCACGGGAGCAGGTGTTCTGGCCAAGGATGCAATTACCCTGGTCCCAGGATGGGCAAGGGGCTGCCCGGTCCTGCCCAGCCCCACCAGACAGCAACGACCTGCTGGAAGCTGCCGTTCTCACCAGCCTCAGAGCAGCTCATAAAAAAGTCTCTGAGATTTGTAAGGTGGAATTTGGCTGCACAAAGTTTTGGATCACTCACCCGAGAGGGTCAGGAGCTGTTGCTGGGGATTTGTTGTCACTGAGGACCTGGTGGGACATAAGGAGCACTATCGGCAGGGAGGCTAAGAATGAAAGGTCAGTGAAATTTGAGTTTCATAAGGGACTTATTTTACCTACCTTACAACTCAGGCTCTTAAAAGGAGAAAGATTGACCAAAAGCCTTAATTAATATGCCATGAGACGACTGCTAAATTGAGCACTTTAGGATATTGTCTGAACCTAATCACATAATGTAGCAGCCGTTTAAAGAGCAGTAATGTCTTGAGAGGGAAATCCAGACTTTTCACTTTCAAAGGTTTGCATGTGCATTGGTGGCAGCGAGGTCAGTGCTATTTAGCAGTTTGCTGGCTGCCCGTCAGATGATGCATCACTAAACCTTACTTTGTGTAAAATGTAATTTATGGGAATGAGTTCTGATGCCTTTGGTGCTACCACAAAGGAAGGCCTTTCACCTCTTCCTGTCTTTGCTATTAAAATTTGTGATTTTTATTTATATAAAGGATTTCTATGACTCACGATTACAGTTTTCCTTGACGTCAAATATTCTTTACGCATATGCCTTGGCTTAAGACCCCAAAGTCACAGTTGGTTGTGTGCATCCTCTTTTTTCCCACCCTGTCCTATAGCTGGAATCCCACCATTGCATTTCAAGGTCCTGACCAGGACTGGGTCCCTGTTGTGCCGAAAGCTGTGCAATCAGAGATAAAGAGAAGCACCTGCATTAGAGATATAAAATCCACACTCGAGCAGGATTTGTACCCCCCAGGTGAGGCATGCTCCTGCAGTCTTCTGGCTGGCCATGGAGATGGAAACCAGCATCCACATGGATTTGCTAGGTGGCAATCTGATCTCTGGGGATTTAGGTGGGGACAAAGAGCCAAATTTTTGCATTGTTGGTGGTCATCACCCTGACTTTTGTTAGTCAGGAGCTGGAGAGTCTGCACAAGATCCTGTGGGGGAGGATGTCAGGTGTCTCACCGCCACCATCATTGTCGCAAGGCCAGTGCTGGAAGCTGCAGGCTCCCTTTGCTATGCTTGACACAGGAAATAAGTCAAGATTGTTTATTTTTAATTACAACAGAAGTTCTGTCCACCAGCCTGACCCTCGTGGTCTCTGCAGCGGGTTCTAACGGGAGTTTGTGTCACCTTGTTGCAGAAGGCTGCAACATAGGAACAGTGAGGCCATTGTAGCTTTACAACTTTTATTATTACTAAATAAAGTAAAAAAAACCCCAGCAAAACACCAACACTAAAATATTTATTTTAAATAACATATACTTGCAAAATAATAATAAACAATAAATAAAGAAGAAAGTAAATAAAGCGTGAGTTTCAGAAGGGATCGGGACTGAAACTCTTGACTAAATTTCTGCGGGCTGCTAAGCAGCATAAAGGGACAACTAGGAATATCTATTTTTCTCAGCTCTTCAAAGAAAATCTGCATACTACACGACACAAGTCGGTGTTTTACTGTGGGCAACAAGTTATGAAGATGTGATGAATAAAACTATCCTCTGCTACAAGCTCAGTAGGATTGTCTTTACAGCAGAAACCCGCCCACAGCTCTTGCAGGGATTAGAGGCTCAGCTGATCGTATCTGGTGCACGCACGTTGCTCTCTGATTCCTCTCTGAAGGTCAAACCCTTCAGAGGTGTTTATTTAATAAGCAGCTGCTGTAAAGGGTTGTTTAACGAGTTTGATGAGGAATCAACCATCCGCTTTGCAGCTTTTTCGTTCCGATGGGGAGAGGTGGAGGTGGCTCCTGCCTGCCTGGTCCTCACAGGGGTGGCAGGAGACTGAAGCCCAAAGGCAATTTTCCTTGGCAATCGCAAAAAAGGGCTCTAATTCTTTTATTTAATTGCTCACATCCTGATGGGGAAAAAAAAAAAATGTTACCAGCTATATGAGCACTGGATGTCCCCACGCAGGCCCTATCGACTGCTAACAAGCAATTTGTTCTCTAATCCAACTCTATCGTTTACGTTCAGTTACAATAAAAACCTGGTAAATAAAACTTTTGCCTTCATTACCGCTTTTCTTCCAGATATCGATTAAAAAAAGTTGCAAGCATTAATTAACACCATTAGGTATAGTAAATACTGTCTGCTTGATACTCTCACAATTAAGTAAGACTGGCCCTGAGCTGCTTCTGTCCTGCAAGCACCCTTTTTTTGCATTTTTTTTTTTTAAAAAATATGCATTATATCTTAATATTTATTGACTATGTTAAAATATACTATATATGTAGGGCATATCGCATATATACTTCCCCACAGCACTATCCCCATCAACAACCTGTAAGGCCCCAGCTGGGGCCA
>NW_009732952.1:0-4530 GCF_000703405.1 Apaloderma vittatum | reverse complement strand
CTCTTTCCCCCCACCCCCTACTTTTACCCCGAGGGATGCTCAGTGTTTTGGAAAGCTGGAGCTTTCCCCACCCTCCACTTCTCCAGCTGGGCAATTTCTTTGTTGAAAAGTCCTGGTAGAAGATGCAGCGATGGATGTGGGAGAACTTTTTTTTGAGGAAAAACAGCACAGGGAAGAGCATCAGTTTGGGAGCAATCGGGACTGAAAAAGGTAACGCGGGAAAAAATACATTTGATGCCTTTGAGGTCTGGACTTTTATTTAAAGGGAACATTTCAGCCTGGCTTCCCCGGGTACTGTCCTGCCAAGGGTGCCCTGCACCCACTCGTTTCTGCTGCTCGTATTTCCTCCGCTAATTGGTCTTAGAGTTTGATCTGAAGTGAAACCTCTCCGAGGGATATTTGGTATTCTGAAGGCTATAATTTCTTTGTCAGGTTCAATGGATGTGACCTTTATTTAGCTGAAGACTGTGCAAAATGTGTTTTTGTACCGAGATGGCTAACTCGAAATAGCTATTGCAGTATAAAATCCTAATGGAGTGAGATAACTGCGACTTTTATTCTCATGTATGTGATTAAATCAATAATGCATCTGCCTCCCATCTCGTCTGTTTAGCTACACAGAGGTTAAAAATAATCTTTTTTCGTTTCGCAAAAATTTGATATTAAAATGCACGTAAAGGCACTGAGAGGCTTCCAAATCGTCTCAAGAAGCTTGGGTTACAGTCCTGCAGATCCCATTTATTTTCTTTATGTATAAATCTCTCGCAGAACCAGGCCGTAAATTGTTGTGTTGCTTTATGCTTGTTGAGCACAGACTTCATTCCATGTGAGATGCGGTGATATTTAAGTAGCTGATTAAGTGTGAGTCTTTGAGCATGGGAGGTGCTTTACAGCCAATGCCACCCCCACTCTGCGTTACAACAGAGTTAAATGCTGTGTGAAAGGCATCATAAACCTGGGTCTCACTGAGGGCGTTCTGCAGAGGCAAGTTCAATAGTTTGGGCGATTAAGGTGTTTAATTAGAAAAAAAAAGGTGAGCATAGATAACAGCATGTGTCATGTATGACTTCGTATTCTTTTTTAAATTCCTCACAATGTATTCGTTTTATTTGTTAAGTTTTGCATGGTTACGTGTTGGGTGTGGAGGTTCTTTGCAGAGGAACGCTTTAAAAAGCGTTTAGCAGACAAAAATCGTTGGTGTTGGCACTAACATCACTTTGGAAAGATGCTGAATCAGGCATAAATTTTCCTTTATGTTTTCCCTATCACTCTTACATAATAAGCTGCCACTCCCACTCAGTTACCACCCTGCCTTCAGCACATGCCAGCTACTGGTGAGACAACAAGCGAAGTTCTCTTTAGCTCATCAGCTAGGGAAGAATTAGAGCAATGCAAAACCGCAATGGTTATCACTAGGTTTCAGGGTGAACGGCTTTGCAAGGTTTAGCTGTGGTAAGTTTTTCCTCTTGCTATGCAGCAGGTCTGTGCTGCAAGGAGAAGAGCAGAGCTCTCCTGTTCTCATAGAAACCAAAAAACCTGTTTGCATGGCCCCTTTGGTGGCACATGTCCACAAAGCCCCCCAAGAAGCTGTGCAAAGCTCCGTCTGCAGAGCTGACTGCTGGCAGTGCTTGCTCAATCGATTTATTTTTAGACTTATCTTTAGGTGCTTGGTGAATAAATCCTGCTTAAAAATATTTTAGTAAATTAAAACGTCATCATTCTGTAAGCCCGTTATCCTGCTCTGTCACTTTTCAGATTAATTATTACATAAACGGGAGGAGGAGAGGGAGGTCTGGGGAAGTTTGTTGGCTGCTCCCTGGTTGCCTCAGGTGCCCTCGACTCCACATGGCGAGTCCAACCTGAATAGCTGAGAAGGACAATCACTTATGCTGCTAACCTAAAGTAAATAACTCCTCTTTTTAATCTAGGTAAAAGGAAATCTGCACCTTCTTCCTAGCGCTAATATCCCTGTTGTAATCCTAAATCACAGATGCTTTTGCCAAGACCTAGTTGAAAGTTTGGGGACAATCATGTCACGCCCATTTTTAGCGTATGGCTGTTGCATTAGCAACTAATTAAGTGCTTTGACTGGAATTTGTCGAGATGATACAAATTTTAATATGCCCAGCACTCCAGACATCTGTCTAATTCTCTCATAATATGAGATAATGCTGCAGTATTTTAATCAGTGCTTCACCTTTTTATTTAGAAAGGTAACCAAGGAAGTAGTTCCAGCAGCCCAAAGCCGTGGGCTAGAGGGGGTGGCTACGTGATCTGAACCCCAGGGGTGTCCCTTGCAGTTACTGTGAGCCAGTTCTGCTAATAAGAGAGAGGGATGTATGTAAGTTAAGAAAGTAGTTTTGCTGCAAGCATGTGATAAAATCATGGCCTTCATCACTCTGAATTAGAGAGAAAAAAAAAAAAATAAACCAAAAGCCACCAAACAAACAGAAAAACCCCCACACCAGAAGCATTAGCTCATATGCTATTTTAAGGGTTTCTCATCTGAAGCACAGATGCTGCAGTACTAGAAAGAGACCAAAAGTACAATCTTTGTCTTTCAAAGACATTAAATAAAGGATTTATGTAGTTTCCTTTGTGCTCTCTCTTTGCAATTTCAAGAAATAAAGTTACATCCTACTTGCATCTTTTAACTTGGCTGCTATGAAATGCAGGTGCAAATAGGAGAAGGGGAGTAAAATCTAACCTAAGGTCAGCTCTGCAGTATCCTCAGCTTAGCTGGCAGTTTTGATTCCAAACCACAAGAAGCAGCGTGCGGGGTACACACTAACGCACCAAACTGGAATTAGATGGGCTCATTGGGTGTTTTTATTTACTGTAAACTCCACAGCCCAGCCCAAAAGCTCATATTGCACATGAGCACAGGCTTTCCTTGTGCCTGATGATGACTTGGGTTTGAAGAAGGCTCCCAGCCATCATCCTCGCTTTCGTTAGCAGCGAGTGTCATCCTCAGGTTGTGAACTCTGCTACGGCGGAAAGGCAGCTCCTTATTTATCTATATAGGGCATAGCACAGCTCTCGTGGAGCCTGGATTCATTTATAATTAGGCTCTCCGGGGCCTTGTTTCTCAGGATGTGCTTGATATCAAAAATAATGCAGGAAGGCTGAAGACACGAGCATGCCATGGAAAAAAAAAAATAAAATTCTCCAGTATCTCCACTAATAAAATTGACGAGCTCAGTTTGCTGCTTTAGGCACAGCTGATAAAATCAGCTGCTGACTTTTTTTTGCTGAAACGTATTTTATTTTGGTATTTTTTCATTGAAAACAGTAAGTTATTAAAAGAGGAGAAAAAAAACCAAGAAAAAATAGACAACCACCCAACAACATAGTAATGTAGTGGAACCTTCAGTAAATGGTTTTGGGATCCTGAAATAATGTTCAGAAATAGATCTTTTCTGGAGCTAAGTGAATGACCTAGTGATTGCAATAACCAATTTAGATCTTGGCAGCTGTGTTCAAGTAGTTATCCTACATTTCTTTGTCACACAAGCTAAGCTACTGGAAAAGCTCTGATGGACTTCTTTGATGTGCCTGCTTCATTTTAATATATAAACTATTTCATTTCAATATAGCTGAGAAGTGGAAACTTTGAAAAGAGTAATATTTCCAGAAAGTAGGAACTGCCCCTTAGTGATTTTTTTTTTTTTAATTAAATAAACCTGTTCCCACTACTGCCCAGAAAACAAAACAAAACAAAAGCAATGTTTCTACCACATAGAAAATACTACTGTGACTAGCTCAGGTGAGCTCTTTCTGCTGCTTCTTTGGTGGAAGAAGCAAAATCTACTTTAAAAATATTGCATTTTCCAAAAAAAAAAAAAAAGAAAAAGTTGGATATTTGCAAATAATGCCATTATTCTTACTCTGCAGAAAATCCATACTAAGAATGAAACAAGGCAGACAGCAGGAGGCCCAGTCATAAAAATATTGCATTTTCCAAAAAAAAAAAAAGATAAGAAGTTGGATTTTTGCAAATAATGCCATCATTCTTACCCTGCAGAAAATCCATACTAAGAATGAAACAACGCAGACAGCAGGAGGCCCAGTCGGGAGGAGATAATGGAAGTTTTAACTGAAAGAAAACTTCCAGCCTGGCCATTCAAGAAATAAAAATGAATAAGATGACTTCTTTTATCTCGTGCAGTTTTGAAGAACTGAATGTTTTGGTCAATTTTAAAAAAAATACCTGTCCTTACTCTAATATCTGAATGAAAGTGAACAGAATAATTCCTTTTCTCTAGCCTGGCTGCTTGGAAATGTTCTTCCGGGTAGCAAGAGAAGTCTTTAGCAAACCAGAGAAAGAAAATACTTCTCTAGCCTTAACTAAAATAGCTGTGACAATGAGACTTGCTTTTCTTTCTCAGGCCTTAATAGTAGAGGCACAGCTAGAATTGCAGGAGAACTGGTGCTGGGAGCCCTCGGTTTAATTCTAGTGTGATCCACTAGATCAGCGCTTTACTGTTGTCAGCTCATCAACATAGAATCACAGAGAGATCATCTAGTCCA
>NW_009732951.1:6848-7138 GCF_000703405.1 Apaloderma vittatum | reverse complement strand
GGTGTCAGATGGGCCTCCCCAGCACAAACTTGTCACCGTCACCCCCAGGTCTCCACAAGAAACAAGAGGGGCAGCACTGGAGACCTGAAGCCCAGGGACCATCTGTGCCTCATGGGTTTCCCCCTTCTCCCTCGTAGCCCATCCCCTGCCACCAGGCTCAGCTGTCTGGGAGACAGACAATTCCTGCAACCATCTCCCACCTGGATACTGCTGAGCCATGAAAATCCTCCCACCCTTCTGAGAAACCTCCTCCCAGAGCTGGCACTGTCTGCAGGACAGGGCGTCTTTGA
>NW_009732951.1:6523-6825 GCF_000703405.1 Apaloderma vittatum | reverse complement strand
CGTGAGAGCTGGGGGGATACGTGGAGGCAACCCCCACCCCTCACCTCCTGGGTTTTCCTCCGCAGCACTATCTCCTGCTGCCGCTTCTGAGACTCCAGAGCCCGGATCTGAAACTGCAGGAGAGAGAAAGGGGAAGATTGAGAAACGGTGTCCTGCTCAGACATGCCGCTGTCCCAGGGCTCCCACCCCCAGGAACTTGGGGCACTAACTCTTCGACACAAAGTCTCCTGATTTTAACAGCCTCGCTGAGTCCTGATGCCTCGAACACCTCTCTTAGGGAGAATGGCTGAAGGACTTGGGGA
>NW_009732951.1:5466-6342 GCF_000703405.1 Apaloderma vittatum | reverse complement strand
AGAGCCCTGGCCCAGGCTGCCCAGAGAGGGTGTGGAGTCTCCTGCCCTGGAGACTTTCCAACCCGCCTGGACGCGTTCCTGTGTGGCTGCCCTGGGTGACCCTGCTCTGGCAGGGGGTGGCACTGGGGCATCTCCAGAGGTCCCTTCCAACCCCTAATGTTCTGTGAATCGGTCCCCTGAGCAGGGCAGGGAGCTCACAACAACCACGCCAGGAGCTGTGGGAAGCCTTTGGGAGCCACCCAGCCAGGTGGGCTCTGCGGGGCGCACCAGGGCCCCAAGCTTCACCGATTGGGATTTGGGAGCATCTCGGAGTGCTGGCACAAGACAAACACCCACCCCTGGCCTGTGGGCAGGCTGGGCTCTCACCTCCTGCCGACGCTGCTCCTTCTTGAGCTGCGCGATCTCCCGGTTCCTCTTCGTCTCGGCCAGCCTCCTCCGCTGCTGCTCCTCACGCATCTGCTTCATCAGTGCAACCTGGAATGTGAAAGCACCACGTGTCGCTGAAGGTATCTGACAGACAGACACACGGACAGTCATTGCTGCACTGCCATGAGGAGTGGAAAACCTTGCTCCTGAGCAAGCACCCAGGGCTGGCCCGGGGATGTCCTCCCGGCCCTGGCACATCCGGGTACCTTTGCCTTCTTCATCTCAGCCACCTCTGCCTGCAGCTTCCTCAGCTCCCGCTCGTAGCGGGACTGGTTCTTGAGCAGGCGAGCATGCTCCTTCTGGGCTGCCTGGAGCTTCTGCAGGTCCCGGTTCATCTCCTTCAGCCGTTTCTCATAGTCTGCTTTGATCTTGTTGGCTTTCTCCTCCGTGTAACACTCCATGGTGCCTGGGGGAGCAAGGAGAGGGCTTGTGACAGCCAAACAGCCCAGG
>NW_009732951.1:4183-5428 GCF_000703405.1 Apaloderma vittatum | reverse complement strand
GGGCCCCTCTGTCCCCCCTCTGCCCCGACCCCACCACAGGCCGGGGTTAGTCTGGGGAGACCTGCTGGAAGAGGTGGGCTGGAGCCCGGCGTAAGGAGGGGACAGCGGGCTGCAGCACGCGGCTGGGCTGAGAGGAGCCGCAGAGAGAGATCAACAGCCACGTGCAGCGGGGACCCTGCCCTGCTGAGCCCAGAGATCAGCTGCACCGCTGGGGCTTAGGGGCCTTTGGGGTCTGCATGTGGCTCTCACTGCTCAGTCTCCCCAAGTGTTCCCACATCTCATGAAGAGGTGTTCAAGGCTAAAAGAGGCTTTGCCTCACCAACTCTTTTCCAGCCACCTCTCCAGCTGACTACTCCTGCTCCCACGGCAAGACAAGCAGGGTCTTGGGGGTCCAAGGGGCTCAAGCAGGGGGATGGCAAAGCTCTACAAGAGCCAGTGTTGCCTGCAGGGAGTGCATGCTTTGGCTCAGCAGGGCAGGAGAGGGGCCTGGGGCCTGATGCTGCGGGGATGGGATACCACAGGCAACGTGGTTCTCACTGAGGTTCTGCAGGACCCGGTCCCGCTCCAGCTGTGTGTCCCGAATCTTGTTCTGCAACAGGATCAGCTTCTCCTCGTACTGGTGCTTGAGGGTCTGCAGGCGCCGCTGGCTGTTCTCCAGCTCATCAATCAGCTTCTGCTTGATCTCTATCTCGCAAGTCAGATCTGCCAGGTCGGCCTGGAAATTCACGGCTGGAGGCCGGTGGGGGACAGTGAGGCTGGGAGGGACGGGAGAGCATCGCTCCCACAGTCCCACGGAGCCCCAGCACAAGGAGAGGGCAGAGGGAGCCAAGAAGAACCCACATGGCGGGGGAGCTGCAGTACCCCAAAGAGTTTTGGAGGCTCTCTGTGGCAACCCTGGTCCTTTTCCAAGTCCCCACAGGAGACGTGGCTGGGACATGCCAGAGGATGCTCCCTACCCCAGACCAGAGCTCAGTGCCAGGAGACACCAGCAAATGCACCCCCACACCCCGGGCTGCACGCGCGGCTCCGCACTTTACCCTTTTCCTCTGCATCCGAGTCTGAATCCACCAGGCTTTCTTCACTGCCCGAGTCCTCATCTTCATCCTCACGTCCATCCTCTTCCTCACAGCCACTCTCATCCTGTTCCTCCTCTTCCTAAGAGATGAGTGCCTTTCCTCAGCCTGCAGCACGGCCTTGTCCTTCTCTCTGCAGCAACTCCCTCCTCCAAACCCAAGCTCACCCCAC
>NW_009732951.1:1430-4139 GCF_000703405.1 Apaloderma vittatum | reverse complement strand
GGGAGCCCGGGGGCTGCAGCCCTATTTCTGGACAGCCCCTGTTGAAAGGAGCAGCTCTGTGCCCCATCCACCCTTGCATCCATCCTCTACCAGCACTGCATCACCCAACCCCCTTGACTTACGCTTATTAAACCCAAGCCCCCAAAGCAGTGGACTACTTGCTCCACAGCAGGGCTGGCTAGGGAGCATCCAGCTCCCGCCTCCTCCAGCACGGAGTCCCTGGCTCCACGACCCCCCCAGTCTGCTTGCAGGACCAGGCTGGGCTTGGTCCCTCTCTCCCACGTGGGGTGATGACAACGCTCCACACCCAAACATCAGCCCCAGCACGACCACAAAGCCCGCTCACCTCTTCCACCTCATTCTCGTCTGTCTCCTCCCCATTGTCCTGCTGCAGTTTCTGCTGCTTCTTAAAGGCTTCCTTTTCGGGGCTGGGGGTGGGCAGAAGGGTGCTGGTCAGTCCCAGCAGCGGGGAGCCAGGGGCCAGCGCCTCCCTCACCTCCCGCTTTTCGACCCTTTGGGGAAAACAGTCTCGGCAATTGTGTGGTGGGTGAAAAGGAGACCAAGGGCAACGCAGCACTGGGAGGGAAACCCAGGGCTCTGTCCCAGTGCTCTGGCTTTAGCACGGGTGGGGGAAGAAGGACAACCCACCCTCATGGCACTAACAACGCCAAGGTCGCGGGTTCGATTCCCGTTCGGTCCCCATGTGTTGCCTGATGTAGTCGAGAGGTGGCGTCCCTGGCAGCAGGAAGGCTGGATTAAAATGATCTCTAAGGTCCCTTCTAGCCAAGGCCATTCTATGATTCTACGAAACACAGAGTCCTCCCCAACATCACACGGCAAACACCTTCACCTCTTTCTCTGCTGCCTCCTCTCTTTCTTTTTCAGGCGCTCCAGGTCCTGCTTGGCACGTCGGAGGACGGTCCATGCCTCTGTCTCCACCGGAGCAGCGGGGCTGCACAGGCCAGCCAGACCGGGCGCTGGGGATGAGCTCATGGAGTAGGGGGGCCGGGCAGAGACACGCGAGAGGCTGCGACGCAGAGACTCGTTCATGGACTCACTCTCCAGGAGCTTCGTCCTAGGGAGTGGAGATGGGATGTGGTCAAAGAAGGAACACTGGAGGAGGGGATCTTGCCTGGTTTCAGGAGGTGTGAGCCAGGGACAGAGCCACCACAAAGCCATTCCCTTTCACGTCAGGTCAGAAAACCAGGACACTGCAAGGCAGAGTTCCAGGAACACACAAGAGACAGGGATGGACCTGGCTTCAGGGGGGCATCAGTCCCTGGGATGCCACTTGCTCCCACCAGGATCTCCTCCTCCACCAGCAGCCACAGAAAGGACCACGATGGCCAAAGCACTGCCCGGCACCAAGGCTGGGACTCGGCTGCCCCAGCGCAGAAGCAGTGTCAGCCACTGCTCGCCCCAGGGGCGCTGTGGGCACGGAGCCACGAGGCCTCCCTTGGGCTCAGACCCCACCATGGCATCACCCGCAGCCCCAGGGGACTCGTCAGCCCTGTCCCTGGCTCACCTCAGCTCTTCGATCTCACGGATGTAGTTCTGGATGAGGGCCCCGATGGCTTCATTCCCGTCACCTGGAGGAGCAGAGGTGCGGGTGGATCGAGCAGACCCAGACTGCCTGCCAGGACCTGTCCCACCTACGCTGGCTGGGCTGGCCCCCCATGCCACACGCTAGTCCCACCTCACCTGCCTTGGCCAGCATCAGATTGGCCTCCTGGCTCATGAGGTGGGTGACCCTGTTGTTGATAGCGTCAATGGCCTCCTGCATGGCCTTCACCCGCATGCGCAGGGCGCTGTTCTCCTTCTGCAGCATGGCGTTCTCTCGGAAAAGGTCGCTGTAGCCCTCCGAGCCATCCTCCCCAATGACTCGCTTGCCCTGTGGGGACAGCAGGGGAGTCCCTGAGTGCTGGGCAAGCTGGGACATGGAAACCATCACGGCATCCCTGGGGGCAGCCCCAGCCACCAAACCAGGGGCAGGGGCAAATCTAAGGACCGGGAAGGCCTGAGGTCAAGAGGCAAAGAGATGCTTCAAGGCTTCTCCCTGCCTTAGCACCCCCAAGAGACTTGCCCAAGGTCCTGCCCGTGGGAGGGCAGGAGCTGAGCCCCCATATCTGAAGCCTCCTGACCTCTCCTGGTAATTACCCCTATCGACAGGGGCAGCAGGAGGGTCCTTGCTCACCGCTTTGTACTCCATCAGCTCCATCTGCAGGCGGGCGATCTCGGCGCGCAGGGCACTGATCTGCTGACTCGTCTTGTCCTGGTTCACCACCACCTTGTTCTTGATGTTGCGAGCCCGGTTGGCGTACTTGAGCGTGTTCAGGGTCTCCATGAAGTCCCGGTCAGACGGGCTCACGCAGGCGATCATGATGGTTTGGCTTGGGGAGGTGAAGGGCTGGGTGAAAGGATGGTTTCCTCCACCCTGCTACAACTCAGCACCTGCAAACCTGAGACCCAGCCCAGGCCACGTGTCCCCAGACCCATCCTAGGCCGTTTTGTGTTTTATAACCAAAGTAGAAACTGGGTCCAGCTCCTCCCAGAGCCAGAGCACCAGCAAGACCCCACGAGCAACGCATCACACAGCACTGAGTAACGCCAACCTCCCCCAGTCAGCCCAGACACACCGGGATTACACAGAATCACAGAATGTTGGGGTTGGAAGGGACCTCTGGAGATCCCCCAGTGCCACCCCCTGCC
>NW_009732951.1:681-985 GCF_000703405.1 Apaloderma vittatum | reverse complement strand
AGCAGAGGGGCAGGAGAACCTCTCTTGACCTGCTGGCTACTCCCCTTCTAGTTGCTGGGGAAGAAGAGGCTCTTGGGAGAAGCACCCCCAAAGCAGGCAGGGAATTCAACCCATCCCACACTGAGCAACACCTCCTGCTCAGTCCCAGATCTGCAAGGGCTCCAAGAGTGTTCTTCAGCAGCTAATTCTGCCCAAGCTGGCTAATTGCACCAGAGAGTCAGGAGGAGCCAAGGTCTTTACAGCTGCCAGGAGGCATCCCCTGCCCGTGGGCAAGCCACCAGGCACCTGAGTCCTGACAGAGTTC
>NW_009732951.1:308-629 GCF_000703405.1 Apaloderma vittatum | reverse complement strand
CCCACGGCCAGCCCCAGCCTGGGACCCCCGTACCTGTTGCCTCCGAGGGAATCCTGCAGCAGGCGGGTGAGCTTGGAGTCGCGATAGGGCACATGCACAACTTTCTTGCTTTGGTCTCCAAGGGCACTGATGACGTTTCCCAAGGCCAGCTACCAACAAAAAGAAATTCATGTGTGTCCCCTGCCAAATTCAGCCCCTGCTGAGAACACAGGGGTATGTGCTGCAGCACGAGTCCGGGGTGTAAGAGGTGGAGGCGTGGGTCTTCCCTGGCCCGTCCCAACATTTGCTCCCCTTCCCTGGGCTGTGCCTCTCCCGCATGAG
>NW_009732951.1:0-285 GCF_000703405.1 Apaloderma vittatum | reverse complement strand
ATTTTTAAGCTCGAGTTCTCAGACCTGAACCTTCTGGGGACTTGCACCCTTGTGCCCAGCTGTGCCTCTCCCCACAGCGCTGCCCTCAGCAGCTGAGCTCTGCTCTCACCGCCGGTATTTCGGATTGTGCATATTCCTGCCTGCAGGAATAGGGCCAGGGCTGGGTAGTACAAACCCCAGCAGAGAGAGCGGCTGCCCCAACAGCCCAGAGCAGCCCCGAGCAGAACCCAAAGGTGACCCAGGCTTCCCAAGGAGCCTGCCTCCTCCCCCCCTCCTCCCTCCCTC
>NW_009732950.1:0-5041 GCF_000703405.1 Apaloderma vittatum | reverse complement strand
AGAGCGTGCGGTCCTGCTCCCAGCTTTTCCCCTGGCCTTGATCTGGATGTTGAGCCACGATGGGGCATGTGCACAGCCAGCCCGAGAGACGTGCAAAGTACTCCAAGGGAAAGACAACACATATTTAATTATACAGTGCTCCAAGCAATGCTCTCATGTTTTCTGGGAGGTTTATTTTAAGTGATGCGTGAGACAACCTCGCAAGATGCTCACATAGCAGGCAGCGTGTGTCAGACTGCACTCAAGAAATTTCCTACTCGCTCAAAATCACATTTAAGGGTAAGACTAGCAAATTAGACAGCCCACTAAACATTTATTCCTTTTGTGGGCCTCCTCTCTCACTTTTTGCTCTGACGGGATGATAGGAAAATCGCAGGCCTGGTGAGCTGAAGCAGGGAGAGCTAACCCTCCTTTGTTTGTAAAACGAGGCAGTTATCCCCTACTGAGACACAAATGACAGAACCAGAGGATGTGACCAGTGACACCTGATTATTCATGATTCTCCTTGTGATCGTAACTCCCTTATTAACCTGACCTCATAAAATATATTAGACATCAAAACGTCGACAGATGTGACTAGAGCAAAAGCTCCAGAGTTATGCCCCAGAAGATCCCTTTATATGCTCTTTACTGTTCGAGTGTTTCCTAATCCACTGTTAGCTGATAAAGCTCGTTGTCTAATTCTTGCAGGTAACTATGATAAATACTCGCTAAGCCTCTTCCTGCATCTATTGAGAGGTTGTGCTGTTATTAATCCTTGTATTTGCATGTGGAAAATAAAGAAAACCAATCCTCAAACTGTTTCATCCTAGCAAAATCCTGGACTTCTCCTTTCTGTGAGACAACAAGGCACTGCTGGGCACAGGAGCGTCCTGCTGTGCGCTTCTGACCTGCACTGAGCACTCAGTGGTCTGGGCTTCGCTTTGCCACCTGCCCCCATGGCTTTGGCCGGCCCTGCGAGAGCTGCAGGAACATACTTGAACCTTGTGGACCATGTCATGCTTTCCTTCCACGTTTGTGAAAACATAGCAGAGGATTGGCATTGGCAGCTGTGTAAAGCACCAGACGCACCAGAGCACTGATGGGGAGACTGGGAAAGCTGGAGAATCTCCTCGCATCTCGCTGTCTGACTGGGGTGAGTAGTACACGTGAAATCCTCACCTGATTCTAACATTCCCAGATCTACACAGTATCTTTCTGCTCTCACCTGTCTGAGTGATGTTCAGGTAAATGTCTAATTTGGTCTTCGAGGTGGTTCGTTAAGACAGGATTCATAGCACGGCACATCCTTTTCCCATCTGAGATGCCCTTAACGTTTAGGCTGCTCCCACATGCTGAGCAAGGCTTACGGATCATTATGTCCACGATGTGTCAAGCTAACCTGGGTAAACTTGGTCACATCTAGCAACACGGGGCCAAAATCCAGTATAGCCCTACTGCGAGAGTTAGAGCATCACAGAAATGGTCCTGAGGCAGTGTCATCCTGCAGCAAACGAGTGCTGAATCTTGTGCCTTGACACACGGTCACATACAGAACAGAAGAGTTCAAGACTCTTGCTCTGAAGTGAAAAAGTCGTGTGTCTTCAAATACCAGAACTTTGGGGGTGTTTGAAATCCAAATCGGGAGTTTAATAGCTTAAGCCTCGTGCCTAATTGAAATAAGTGAGAGTGCCTATATTCTTTGCTAGTGTTGGTGTCAGAAATATCTCCATTAAGTAGCAATTAAGCTGCTGGGATTTGGGCTGTATGCCATTATAAGAGGTAATTATAAAAGAATTGGATTAATTAGTTCCTGAATTATTTATGTAGACATAAATATTGCATATGAGATCAGTATTAAAGAGGATACGGGCATGAAGAGAGGAAGTGAATGGTACATTGACTTATGCTACTTCCTTAGTTCTTCCTCACTAAAATACTAGAAAAGTTGAAGTTTGTGGAAAACTAACTATTCCCGCTGTCAATGTGCATACATCACCTTATCAGCTTTTATAGAAATATACTCCCCTGATAAAGCCATTCTTGTGTGCTTTTGTAATCTCTTCAAGTCACCACGAATAATAAGCATTGAGAGTTCTCTTGTCAATACAATGAAGTCAATCTCCTGTCTGTTGCGCTATAATTTAGAGCTGGGGGAAATGACTGATTTCACAGATATTAACTTTATCGAATATACAAACAACAGATGTATTATAGGGGAAAGAAATTTTGTGTGAGCAGCACAAAGAACTCCAGCAATCAGCAGATTCAATCTGCTTTTGACACTGCAGCGTTCCCATAGTCTAACGGGGCTTGTCAGCTGTAAAAATAATATAATACAAAGATGTGGCAAAGTGAAAACAAGGCAGGCTATTTAGTATGCGAGCAGCCAAGAACCTTATGCAGGAGACATTTATGAAAATAAAAAATATGGCTGGAAATAAAATTGTCACCTCTAAATTTATCTGTTTTCATGTTTCAGGGCACAACCTGATGGAGCCAGGAGGAAATATCCTGAAAGGTAAAATACGGCTTTGAAGTGGGGAAAAGGCCACGCTGCTCCTCATGGGACAGACTAGGCAATGGGGAAAATGTGCCCTGGACCTTTTTTCCCCTTCCTGCAAGTAGCTACCTGTTATAAACATATTAACTGCGTGTTTTATGGATCTCTCTTTTGCCGTCTTTCTGTGAGATAGATGGAGAAACCTTCTAACACCGCGACGGTGGGTTGGGACGGAAGAGGTGGTGCGCGTGGTGGCTGTCACCCTGAGGAAACCTGCAGGCAGGGGAGAAGATGGAAAGTGTCAAGAAGGGGATCCTTCCCTTGTCAAAACGACCCACAGCGGCCAGCGGGGAATGCGTGTGGTGTGTGCAGGGAGCCAGGCTGCCTGCAGACGGACTGGCAAGTGGATTTGTGGAAACCGAAATTTTCTCTCGTTTTTCTGAGCCTGTGTCACATTGTAGCCGTTTTCTCTCTCTGCTTTTGGGAGCTGCAACCCCCTCGTGTCTTGAGTGTTATTTAAAGTTTTGTGCATTTCTTAAATGCCAGACACAAGCTGTAGTAGATGACGAGAGGGTTTTTTTGTGTTCTTGGGAGGAAAAGACTTAGGGGAAATCTTTCGGTCTGTGACCCGTGGCAACAAAAACCAGATTTTTCAGCTCTTTCATGGGAGCTGAAACACTTGAAAACGACATGTGAAAGGAAGGTGGGACTAGGAATGATAGCACAGTCATAAGTTTCTTTAGTAGCAGCAAGCATAGAAAGAAATGAAAATGCTAACAGACAGCTTCTGACAGGCCCGGTCCTTCAGCTCGATTTACAAGGCTCTCAATGTGCAATAAATCACCCACTCCTAATTATAAATCAGCACTTTCTGAGTGGTTTGGTACAGCTTTAGAAGTTGTGATTGAAGTGACCAATCTCGGCCGTATGTGCACTTTGCGATTTCACAGATAACGGTTATTTTCCAAGCTCTTACTTCTGATGGTTAGAGTTTTCTTTTGCACTGTCATCTGGGTGGCAGTTTCTTTGTCTTTAGCTGCTCAGTCCCCTGGGACCAGCAAAAGACAAAGCAAAGGCAGCCCCAAGGGGATAGCACTGGTCTTGTCCACGTCACAATTGTGGTCGGGTCTTTTGGCTCCTTCCAGAAGCTTCAGAAAAGTAGGATTTGGAGCATGTACCAACAAAGCAATCGGATATTGCCTGGGCTAAAGTCAGTCGGACTGTTTATGAAGAGCTGGTCTCAGGCTGGAAGAGTTAACTTATAGGAAAGGCAGTATTCCTAGTGTTGAAATCTAAGGTATCCCAGTTTGACAATATTTAAAGGAGGAAGTCAAAACAAATCACTCTGACTTGCTTGTGTAAATTGACTTAATTTTTGCTTATTAAAATGATCAATCTGTTTACTGTTTTGCATAAGACAATGTTTCAGGATGTTTTGACATGATCAAAATGAAGTGGTTCATTATGGAAATAGAACAATTTTGTGACTTTGTCTTACGGACATCACCTGAAATCACAAACACTCCAGAACCTGCAGATAAGTTAATTTATGTGGCCAGGTTGTGGTACTGGAGAGGGTCTGTGAGATAAGCCCTGGGAACTTCACGGGATGGCTGAGAATTAAATATGATTTTTTAGTTTTATGTTCCAGCTCTTCTCACCTAGAAAAATCAACAGTGCTGCATAGTCAGGAGACTTTGGCTGAGGACCCAACATGTATTCTTAGGTCCATTAGCCCGTGGAGCTGGACATCTTTGTATCTTTTACGCTATCCTTCCTGACATGATTTAAACACTGATACCGTCTAGTGCATCTCAGATGCTGTGTTGTTATTGCTCAAGCAATGCAAAATGGTTTGCTGGGTTTTTTTCTGGTTCTTTTTTTTGAAGCGGAAAAGCAGAAGGGGGTGCAGGGGTATCAGATGGTGGCAGTCATTCAGCAGCTCAGATGGGGAAGCGATATCTGTAATTACCGACTGCAAATGTTTACACTATCTAGGATACCGCTGATTCTCTTTAATTGCTGGAAGAGCTTAGTTCTTGCCGAGCAGGAATTGAACAAAAATGCCTGTCGCAGTCATTTCTGCTGGCTCTTATCCTGGTGTTTTGCACACAAGATGAAGTCTGCTGGGAACTAGGAATGGACACGGCCCGTTCGCTTCTCTGGGTCACCTCGGCTGGTTCCTCCAGAGGAGATGTTGGTGCCCCAAGCCACAAACTCATCTCCTGACCCTGCCCTGCTGTGGCTGAAGGGGCCGGTGCCAGCCCTGGGTGCCCAGCCCTGTCGGGAGAGCAGCTCGGCCACCGGGCGAAGCATCCTGTGAAAACTACACGAGTGGTCTCGGCTCTTCCAGGAGTCGGGGCGACCATCTCGGGAGTGAGATCCCGCTCGCCTAAGGCGGCTTGGAACGGGCCTCATCCTCGAGGGCACTTCGGGTTCTGCCAGGACGTCCCTGGCCTGCGCAGCTGTGAAAGGCAAAAACGCTGGAGTGGCAAATTGCACTGTCCGCGCCTCGCGGTCATGAAAACACAGTTAACAGCGCCTCTGGCCCTTCTTTTT
>NW_009732949.1:1828-4452 GCF_000703405.1 Apaloderma vittatum | reverse complement strand
CGGATACGATAACTTACAGAGACAGCAGATTTTTACGACACAGCAAGAGGCCGAGCTGGTACAATATCCTGACTGTAAATCGTCCAGTGCTAATATTGGCGAGGAACCAGACCACTTAAATCAGAGCTCGTCTCCTGCTCAAATGTTTCCCTGGATGAGACCACAAGGTTGGACGCAGTCAAAAATTTGCTTCCATCTCACGTCTGAATTCGAAACTTTCTTTTTCTCCTCCCGCTTCTTTCTCGCTGCCTCCCGCTCCCTTCCTCTGCCTCCCTCTCTCCTTGCCTCTCTTCCCGCGATTCCTATCACGGCGGTGGCTTGCGATAATAAAGCGGTACAGTAAGTAAACAGAAACCTCTGGAGAAGGCGGCTGCCGCCCCAAGAGGAACCTTAAAGTTGCCTCTGGGACACAGGAGCGCAGCTGACCCGCTTGCCCGGCTCCTGCCGCCGGGAAGAGTGCAGGGCCGGGGGGTGTCTGTTGCCATACAATAAAGCGACACCGTAAACTCGGCCCCGTAAACCCCGGCGGAGAGAGAGCTGAGGCGCTTCATGCATCTGTTATAGCTATTTTTCCCGAACTTGCTCAATATTCCTCCGTGCTCTCTGCTTTCTCTCCCCGCTTTTCCGTGGGGCTCCTCTGGAGGGATTTCCAGAGGGACCCGAGCCTTTTCTCCCTGCTTGAGCCTTGTTGTGAACTACGACACCAACCTCCAGACCCCTGTGTTTTTGTTTTAAACAGCAGCGCCGGGTAGGAGGAGAGGAAGACAAACATACAGCCGATTCCAGACTCTAGAGCTGGAAAAGGAGTTCCTCTTTAACCCCTATCTGACCAGGAAGAGAAGGATTGAGGTGTCCCATGCACTAGGACTCACGGAGAGGCAGGTAAAGATCTGGTTTCAGAACAGGAGGATGAAATGGAAAAAAGAGAACAACAAGGACAAATTCCCCGCTTCCAGACAGGAGGGAAAAGAAGGGGAGGCCAAAAAGGAAGCACATGATCTGGAAGAAGACAGAGCTGAAGGCCAGACGAATTAAACTTCGCCCTAAAAACCTTTATGAAAGGCCATCAAAAATAACCAGCGCCAGCCCCCGGCATCTCGGCCCGTCTTCCCCTGTGCGTGTCTTGCCGTGGGACGAATGACCCGGTGTCCCTCCGCTTGACGTGTCTCTGTTTCGGGTTCTTCAGTTGTTTGTGGTTTTGTTTAGGTTCGTTTTTAACCGTATCAGGAACAATCTCTAGATTTAACAGTTCATTTATTTCTTTTGCAAATTTGATACAGAGTTTGTAGCAATACATTTCTAATGAGACATATCTATAAAAATATATATTTTTTTGCAACCCTACGAGACAGTGATTGCGGGAAACGACATAAACTTCCTAATTATAAATAACGATAAGTAATGTGTATAACAATGCTTTATTAATCAAGATAAGTGCACTCATCCTATTTTAATTCTTATTCTTATGCTGAGTAAATTAAATTTTAAAAAATTGAAGAAAATATGTTAGAAATATATTTAACCTTCCTCTATTGATATTTGATTAAAATAAACCGAATTTATTAAAATATAAAACGTATCGGTTTCCTGATATTCTCTTCGTAATCCACTCCTCCAGTAACCTTCAGTCATGCCTGGACTAACCATCTCCTCTGCCTTTTCCCCTGTCGTTCCTCCGAAGCTGGGTGTTTCTGCGGGATCTAGGAATGGCACACTGGTTACAAAACCCAGGGATTTTTGTTCCCTGACGCCTGTGCATCCCACCGGAGGGGCATTTCCCGGGCCATGGTCGATGCAGCGGCCAGCAGGGACTGCGGCCCTTCTTGCGGCCTGAGCCCACGCTGCACCCCGGCACTGGCAGTCCCCTCGACGTGTGTCCTCGGGCCCTGCCTTCGCAATTTTCTGTGTCCCGCTTTCCGCCGGGGCGGCAGGCCGAGGGGTCCGCCGCCGGCAAACACGGCCCTTTACCCCGCGGAGCCGAACATGGCCACGCTGGCCCCGGGGGCCACAGGGCAGGACAGACCCGAGGCTCATGCCGGGGCCCCGCCGGCCTCGAGAGCTGTTCCGACGCAAAAAGGGGCCAAACTTGGCCTAGTTTTCCCCGCAGATGGCGGAGGAGCAAAGAAATGCAGAGCTTTTTTGGCCTTGCGTTGGGCTATCTCGGGAGCTGTAATAATCTGTGGTTCCAAACCACGCATAAAACGGGGAAGAAAAAAGGTATTCTCCTCGCCAAGCTAAGTATTACCGCACGGTTTGGGTACGTTTCCCGGTGGAGGCCGCAGCCTGGCGAGGGCAGAGCCTGCCGCACGATTTCCCACATCCACGGGAAGAGAATTCTGCTCTGATCATAAACCGGTTTAATTTTTCTTCCCCTCTCTCCTCCTTCCCCTTTCTCCCGCTCCGCGGCGGGGTCCCCCAGACCGCGGTATCTGAAAGGATGGCCGAGAATAGACCTTTTGTGGAGCAGCAGGCAGAGGAGTGAAGTACGAAGTATAAATCCCTACGAAGATTTCTGCGTCATTTTTTCTCCACCGCCTCACGCCCCCGTGAGTGATGGTTCCGTGAAGGGAACCGCAGGGACGCGCCAGCCGCTGCGACAAACACGACGAATACATATTATCTGC
>NW_009732949.1:639-1716 GCF_000703405.1 Apaloderma vittatum | reverse complement strand
TTCTCCCTCTCCGCTCCCGGGAACTGTTATTCCCGGGATCGAGACTTGTGTGGAGGGGTTGGTTCGTTTCGTTTCCCTTCCTGTTTCCCCCTCACTGCCACCGACCCCGGCAGGCTTCCACTCCTGCAAAAGCGCCAGCCTAGAGGGAACCACAAGAGAGCGGAGCTATTGTTCTCGATTTATTTTAATCGCGTTGTTGGTTAAAGGTTGTAAATGAGGGGAAACTGCAGCAAAACGGTGAAGTAAACATTCTGCTGCATAGATTTGCATAAATACACCAGTACTCCCAGTGTCCAGGAAGCATGTCGGAATGGTGAAGCCGCATTTGAGGAAACACAATCGGCTGACGTGTAAAACCTCCTCGCTTTTCGAAATAATACCCGTTGCCAGTTGCATCGGCATGTTGGATTCCTGGACATGGGAAAAGTCTCTTTCCACTGCCGTGCTTGTGGCAGACGCTGGGCACAACGGGGTCCCGCTGGGCCCTGCCGCGGGGAGAGCCGTGCTGGTGCCGCAAACCCGGGCTGCCTGCGGGGGGAAAACGCAGAATAGAAACCTTCAAGTCTGAGCGGAGCACTACCTAGACGAATATTCTTCCGCGAAAGAGCTGATGCCATAGTTGTTTTGAATTTCCAGGCAAACAAAAAAAAAAAAATAATCCTGAAGAAGTTTCCGTTAACGTCGCTCTCCCTAGGCCGACTGGGAACGCAGCCACGCAGACAAAAAACCGACTTCCTTGTCCGCCCATCATTTGTGAAGGCCTAGTGGTAACTAGTGGATCGTCCCTGTCTTATTTATTTAGAAAAACAAACAAACAAACGAACAAAAAAGCAACAAACACCCAACAAAACAAAATCGCCGTAGTTGCTAAGGTACTTCCCCCAGTATCCCGTCAGATGAATCTCTCCCTCGTTCGTTCTTGGAGTCTTGCTAATAAAGAAAAAGAAAAAGCGAGCCAGAAAGTGGCTCGGGCGGTCAGTAAACCCCTGGTAAAATCGGAGCCATCGAGCTCCAGAACGGGCAGCAGTTATTTTGCAGGGAAAAGTAGTAGCTGCGTGGGTCGTGACGGCAGCCGCG
>NW_009732949.1:0-582 GCF_000703405.1 Apaloderma vittatum | reverse complement strand
CTCCCCCCGCCCGGCAGCCCTCCCCGGCGGGGGGTGCTGCAGAGCCACCGCGGAAGGTGTCTATCCTCAGCCGTGGGACACGCTGCACTGATGCGATATTCACGGCTGTGCAACGGCCTGAAACAGAGTATTAAAAACACCCTACATCTTTAGTAGTGTTTACGTTTGTTAGCTCTGTTTTGGAGGCAGGTACAATCAACACGGAGGCCACTGATAGAGGGCTCTGGCTACTCCATGAAATAACAAATGAACAAGAAACGCCCACAATATTCCATCTCCGAGACACGCATTCCCGATGGGCACGGGCTCTTTTTTGTGTGTTTTCGAGTACTTTCTAAGAATCGGATTTTCCTTGTTGATGGCCCCCAGGTCCGAGCGCCCCCAGGGAAGGTTTGATCTGGGGTGGAAAAGCCCCGTCCGGGGAGGCTGCGGGCAGCCTGGGCGCGGTGATAGCCGCCGGCGAAACCTGTGGGAACCGCACACTCGGGATGGGGAAGCGGCTCGGATTATTTTTAGGTCGGCGAAGGCTTTGGCTTCAGTAGTGGGCGCTAAAGGAAGTGTGGTTTCTTTTACGGCCCGGCA
>NW_009732948.1:0-3863 GCF_000703405.1 Apaloderma vittatum | reverse complement strand
TTTTTTTTTTCAGTAGAAGAAAAGTTCTTATGCTGGCAGAAGGGAGAGGTGAGATTCTGTACAGCGAGGCTCTGTGTGTCTGAAGTTTCCCATTCTTCTAAACACAGCTGTTGACGTGTGGGGTTTTGCTGCTGGTGGTTTTTGTGGTTGGGTTTTTTTAAAATGTTTTTTATTTCCCCAGTAGCAAGTTACTTAAGTGTTGTAAACTGAGGTTTTATCACAAGTTTTGTAATACTTGGTATTTTTTTTAAACTTCAGCTTTCAGCATTTAAAGCTATGATGGTAATAATTGAATGCAATGTGGTTTTGGATAGGTGTTACAAATGTGAACAGAATCCTGAAAAAAAAAATAATGCCACTGTTCAAAAACTGGGGCAGAGTTGCAAAACAGAACAGTTACAGTCTAACGGGTCTAACATTGATGCCATGACTTTTTGCGAATCACGTATCAACTGAAGACTTGGGTTTGGAAAATCTGTTGTGTGGGGAGGAAAGTTTCTAATTCCCTTGAAATACTGAGTGATTTTTCTTTTTGTGGACGGCAGGCTACCTTTGAAAAATCATTTGTGTTTCTAGTTGAGTTAAGCATCTTTCCCATGTGCAAGCTGTTTCTGTTCAGTTTGTTAGAGCAACTGCTCACGCATCTTTGGAAGAACAGGGGTGAAGGGCAGATATCTGTAGTTTAGCTTAACTTAAATTCCCTTTAAGTAAGTCAAAGTATAATTTCATCTATAATCAGTATTTGGTCCTCTTGCAGTTGTGCAGGAATGTGGCCCTTCCTGAAGGATATACTCAATTTTTGTGGTTTTTTTTTTCCTGAATATGAATACAGATGCTCCAGAGCATTTGCAAAAGGACATAACATGGTAGAAGTTTGTTCAGCTGTTCCTGAACATCATTTTTGGTGAGCTGTAACTGAGATTTTGATCAGTTCCGTAACAATGCAGAGTGAACTCATTTGAGGATAGGAAAAACAAAACACTTCAGAGTCCACGGTACAGATTTAACTGACTAAGTAGTAGAAAATAGAAACTGATTTACCATTTTTGTGTAACCATGTTAATGGGAAAGGGCTATGAGGAACTGCAGGAATGAGTTGGCGTGCTTGTGAGTCATGAGGTACCAGCTTTGGATGAAGAGTAGGAAGTAATAAGTATCACGTGTTCTCAGCCCAAACAAGCAGCTCACTGCATCTTCTGGGAAAAAAATCATGTACAAGCACTTGTCACTCAGCTTTTAGAAGGAACCAGTTTCACCGTAACCAAAGGTTAAGCCCTTTTGAGTGATACAAGACAAAAAAGTTTTCCTGTGTCTCCAGTACAGTGAAATAAGAAACTCATCTGTCCACTCAATGTAAACCACATGGCGTATCACTCTATTTTATTCCCATGTTAGGAACTGCAAAAATATTAGCAACTGTGCGCTTCTCCAGTTCTGCAAAGACCATGATAGGATAACCTCATATGTCTTAATTTAATTTTGAAGTTTGAGAGAAATTTCAGCTATGGGAAATAACTAGCACAGACACACACGCACGCGCTTGTCCAAACCAGAATATGGCAAGGATCCTTGTAAGCTTCTGCTCTTGACTAATGATTCTTACAGCATTTTTTCTGCAGTCATCTGAGGATTTTACACCAGCACTTTGAAGTAGCTAAGTGGCATTGTGCCTACCACTAAAAAGAGGAAGAAGAAACACATTTTAAAAGCCTGATCTTGGACTTAAAGAACAGCGTGAATTCCAAAACATGTCGCTGCAGAAATTAAAGCTAATTGCGGGAAGAAGCATTCAGAAATATGTAATTGCTTGTATACTTACTGGTTTATATATAAAAATAGATTTTTGCAAGGCATTGTGTACTAAATACACTTGTAACTTTTAAGCCATTGATCTAAAACCAAGAACATGCAGACATAACAGAACTGGCGTTTATTTTGCATTAGGTTGACACTACCTGTTTTTCTGATCCTTTCTCCTAACGTCACACTATTTTCCTAAATGTTCTTTTTTAGCTCGTTACACTATCCCCCCTTCCCCGGGGTCTTAAACTTAGAAAATTCAGCTGTGCAATAAGCATGTGATCCTATTAGCGTGTCAGGATAACATTCCTAGTGTGCTTGATTTTAAACGGTCAGAAACGGTCGCCAAACCAGGGTCGTTTTGCAGCTGGGGCTGACTCGGCTGTGAGTCCCGGTTAGCAGCGACATCACCCCGCTGAGGTGCCCCAGTGACCTCTGTGGGAACAGCGAGGATAAAGGTGGGGAGCACCAGTTTTGTGGAACACACCTCTACCAGCTGTAGCCGAGATTTGTTGCCTAATTCTGACAGCTGTCATGTACTCTTACTGACCTGAGGAGGCATTAACAGCCGGCGGTGCCCTGCAGGATTGATGCTTGAGCTTTCTGAAGTTGTTTGCAACACAGGGTTTTCCTAGATACTTCAGTTTCCTTTTTCATTCTTGGTTAAATGTAGCCATGGAGGCCAAATACATCAAGAGAGGCTGTAAAAGTAAATAATGCTCTTAAGTGCTGTCTGCTGTTGGTAGAGGAAAGCTTTTATATTGCGATTTTTTTTTTTTTTTTCGGAAGTAGCCTCCCAGCAGTGCAAAGGTAGTAACCACAGCCTCCCCTGGGGCGGGTTAAAACAGGCTGGTGCTTTCTCTGCACGGTGCTGATGGGAATCCATCTGATGTTCTGGGGGAAAGCGGCATAAAGAGCTAATGGAAAGCAGGAAGTGCTCCTGGCCATAAAATAAATGGGACATCTAATTATTACCTATGTATAATCTTATACCGTGCATTGAAACGTTGGTTCTTTGCATGCTCTTCAGTTTGCAGAAGTTTTTGCACTGTTGGTTTTTTTTTTAAATTTAAATTATTAAATTGAAATTAATTCAGTCCAGGTATTTCTAAGCCAGAGGATGAAGTAGGTATATTTAAGATGTTGTACCTAAGTGTTTCTGCAGATGTTTTCAGTAGTCATGCAGTTATCTGTTTTTTTTTTCACAGTGAAGATAAAGAAATATGGGGGAAACAAAAAATATTTTAAATGTGATCTCTGCAAAGTTGGAGATTTGTCATGTCTTTTGAAGAGTTGCCATGTCAGGTTTGTATAATAAATGTAAGCAAAAAGATCAAAGTGCGAAACAAGGATTTTAGTTACGCCTTTACATGCAAATTTCAACACAATCCTAATTTAAAACTTTCATCTGTGCTATCACTATATTTGTGAATGCGGCTATGGCTACTGTATCCTGGTGGAACAAATTGTGAGACTGGCACAGCTTTTTTTGTGTGCAAATACTAATCCACAGGAAGGGGAAACAAGATGCCAGCGAGTGCTGCACCCCAGCTGTTCTGTAGGAGACAAATTCCTAAGTTGCACAGGGATTGCTCTAGGGTGCCCGGAGTGCTTTTAAAAAACTTGCGTGAATATGCTAATGTGAAACATGGAAGCATTTGTAATGCAGATGGTGGAAGCACAGAAAATTATTACAAAAATTATTACAGTTTTTATCCCAAACTGTGGTGGGTGATTTTTTTTCAGGGTATATGTAAAGCAGTATCAGTTTAAATGGGCAGTGAGAAAGGGTTCCTGTCTGCTGGCATTATGGCAAAGCTACGGATTTCCTCATTTCCCTGGCCTCGGGGATAACTCGCCTGTAAAATACAATAAAAAAGAAGCGGGATTATTTTTACATTCTGCTCTGGCGTTACCTTTAAAGCACTAATTAATTTGACTGCAAAATCTTTTAACAGCCAAGTCCAGGAGCGTTCGCTCTCCCGTGTTTCTCACCGGGGCGGCGGGTGACTCGGGGCTGTCCCTGCGCTCCTGCTCCGCGGGTTAAAGCATCAAACTGGCCG
>NW_009732947.1:325-1725 GCF_000703405.1 Apaloderma vittatum | reverse complement strand
TTGAAATGTGGCCTCCAGGAGATCAAAGCACCACCAGCAGCCAGGAGTGCCCATCCCCTGCTTGTCCCAGAGCCCGTGGACCTTGCCCGCTGCGGCACGATGCCTCCTGCCCTGCCTTCCTCCCCACCTTCCTTCCTGGCCCACACGGTCCTCTCCCCCCGAGCTCTCAGCTGCCTTCTTGGCCCCTCATCTCATTCATGGTGAGACCTCCATCCCTGCCCAGGCACCTTCTCATACCCCAGAGACATTTCCCACACGCGGACCCATGGGCCGCCACTGTTGGGCTCCAGTCCCCAGCCCAGGGCTGCGCGATTTGTAGAATCGTAGTATCACAGAATCATAAAACCATAGAAACATAAAATCATAAAATCATAGAACAGCAGGGGGGAAGGGATCTCACAGATCATGCGGTCCAACCTTTCTTGGGAAAAGCTCGGTTAGATTAGATGTTAGGGTGTTCTTCACTGTGAGGGTGGTGAGACCCAGAGAGGTGCTGGAGGCCCCGTCCTCCATCCCTGGAGACATCCAAGGTTGGGCTGGATGGGGCTCTGAGCAACCTGATCCAGTGAAAGCTGTCCCTGCTCCCTGCAAGGAGGTTGAACTAGATGGCCTTTAAAGGTCCCTTCCAGCCCAACGCATTCCATGATTCTATGATCCTATGATTCTATGATCCTATGATCCTATGATTCTGTGATTCTACAGTTCTATGATTCCATGATTCTGTGATTCTGTGATTCTGTGATTCTCCGATTCTGTGATTCTGTGATTCTGTGATTCTAAGTCCAGAGGGACAGTCCCTGCTCTTGATACACCCAACCCAACCAACAGCCCCAGCGGTGCCCAGCAGCACGCGGGATTGCTGATGGCAGGAGGTAAAGGGGAGCACTGAAGGTGACAAGTGAGGACCCACCTCCCACCATCACTGTGGCCAAAAGCAGCCCTGGGTGCCTTCTCATGGAGGGACACAGTTCAATCACCCCATGCCCCCTCTCTGCAGCATGGTGAGCCCCCTGTCCCGGGCACCTCTGACACTCCCAGACTCCTGGGGGTTCTGCTTTGCTCCGTGCACAACCCTGGTGAGCGTGTTTTGGGAGCTGCAGCTCTCGGAGGCCCGTGTCCGGACGGTGGCCGTGCTCCTGAGGGTGCTGGTGGCCGAGCACCGCGATGTGCCCCTCGGCTGGCATGGCAACAAGCGACTGTGTCACGGCATCAAGCGAGGATGTCTGGAGCGAGGCTTAAAGCCCCCCAGGGCTCTCAGCAGCTCGTTCTGCCAGGGAGCACCATCCACCACCCGCGTCCCAGGAGAAGGGGGAGCACAGACGCTCTTGGCACTCAAGCGGGGCCACGGCGCTGTGATGTCTGCCGGCTGGGAGGGGGACCGGGGGCAGGACACCCACGCG
>NW_009732947.1:0-305 GCF_000703405.1 Apaloderma vittatum | reverse complement strand
AGCCCTGCCCTGAGGGTGGCTCTGGGCATCCTCATCAATGATCTGAGGGGGTCGAGTGCATCCTCAGTTTGCAGACGACAGCAAGTTGGGCAGGTGTGTCAATGTGCTGGAGGGTAGGGAGGATCTGCAGAGGGAGCTGGACAGGCTGGATCGATGAGCTGAGTATTTTTGTGTGTGTATATATTTACACATATATATGCACGGAAAGGATCTGGGTGTCTTGGTCGACAGTGACTGACTGTGAGTCAGCAGTGTGCCCGAGTGGCCAAGGTGGCCAAGGGCATCCTGGCCTGTGCCAGCGACAG
>NW_009732946.1:404-2301 GCF_000703405.1 Apaloderma vittatum | reverse complement strand
TCAAATACATAAAATAGAAAATAGGAAATAATAGAAAATGTAAAGTAAAAAGCATAAAATAGAAGAGAGGAGATCGAAAATAGAAATTAGAAATAAAAAATTAGAAAATAAAGATAAGAAATTAAAAAATAGAAAATGTAGGCAATAAAGGTAAGAAATAAAACATGTAAAATTTAAAATATAACATGTAAAATATAAAATATGAAATATATCAAATATCAAATAGAAGTTAGAAAATAGAAAATAGAAAATAGAAGATAGAAAATAGAAGATAGAAGTTAGAAATTTAGGGATTAGAAAGTAGAAGTTAGAAAATAGAAAATAGACAATAGAAAATAAAGATGAAAAATAAAAAACCTCCTCAAAATAGAAAATAGAAAATAAAGAGAATAAGGAATAAGGAATAAGGAATAAGGAATAAGGAATAGAAAAACGAAGACGATGAGGACAAGAAATGAAGAGACGGGAAATGGAGACGATGAAGGTAAAAATAAAAAAATGGAAAATGTGGGCAATGAAGGTAAGAAACGGAAAATAGCAAATGGAAAACAGAAAATAAAGATAAAAAATTAAATAATAGACAATAGAAGATAAAAAAAATCTCACCTGGGCGGGTGACGCCCATCGGGGTCGCGTCCCCATCGGGGCGAAGGAGCCAAAATTCGGGGCTGAGCCCAAAAAAACCCGACAAAACTTTTAATTCCGAATTTTTTTCGTCCTCTTGCAGCTCCTCAGCTTCAAACCAGAACTTCCGGCTCCCCCTTGAGGCCGCGCGCGCTAATTGCTCGCCATTAATTAATCGGAGCCAATTAAGGGCTTGTCGTTATTTTTCACTCGTTATTTCATTTTTCCATGGATTTAGATGAAAAAAAACCCCAAGAATTGAGCAGAGTTCACCCCAAAATCGACTTTTTTGGGAGTTCTCCTAAAAATTGAGTTTCTTCTGAGGGTTCTTCCTGAAAATGGAGTTTTTGGGGGCAAATTTGGAGGAGATCCTCCTTAAATCGACTCGAAACCTCTGTCTCGACCAGAAAAAAATGAATAATTCTGAAACTCGACCGCGAGTTTTGCTCTGAGAATGCCGGAAAGTCACGCAGGCAAAGAAATAACGGTGGGTTTGGGGTTTTTTTCTCTTTTTAAAAAAAATTTTTGACCAGATTCTCAGAAAAAATGCGTCGTTTCGGTTACCCATCACCCAACCAGGTGCCGCCGAGCTCGAGTTGAGGTTTTGGTGGATCTGGGGAGGGTTCGTGGCGACGCCCTGAGCAGCGAAAGTGAAAAAAAGTATTTTTAGCCGCGCGTCGGCGACCTTGGCGCCGTCTCTTGAAGAGCCGGAAGTCAACGTTGGGCACAGCCGGCGGCGACAGGGGGAGGAACCAAAGGTCAAGAGGAGCCAAAGGTCAAGAGGAACCAACGGCCAAGAGGAGCCAAAAGTCAAGAGGAGCCAACGGTCAAGAGGAACCAAAGGTCAAGAGGAACCAAAGGTCAAGAGGAACCAAAGGTCAAGAGGAGCCAAAGGTCAAGAGGAACCAACGGCCAAGAGGAGCCAAAAGTCAAGAGGAGCCAACGGTCAAGAGGAACCAAAGGTCAAGAGGAACCAAAGGTCAAGAGGAACCAAAGGTCAAGAGGAGCCAAAGGTCAAGAGGAACCAACGGCCAAGAGGAGCCAAAAGTCAAGAGGAGCCAACGGTCAAGAGGAACCAAAGGTCAAGAGGAACCAAAGGTCAAGAGGAACCAAAGGTCAAGAGGAGCCAAAGGTCAAGAGGAACCAAAGGTCAAGAGGAACCAAAGGTCAAGACCGGCCAACGGTGAAGCCCAGGAGACGGGAGCTGCTCCGCCACCCTCATGGCTGCCGAGAGCCCCGCGCAAATTTTCCGCGCCGAAGCATCGTGCTCCAT
>NW_009732946.1:0-213 GCF_000703405.1 Apaloderma vittatum | reverse complement strand
CCAAAGGGAGAGGCGGCGGCGAGAAGCGCTGTGAGGAGCACCACGAAGTTCTGAAGCTCTTCTGCGAGGACGACCAGGTCCTCATCTGCTTGGTTTGCCGAGAAGACCAAGCCCACCGGCTCCACGCCGTGGTCCCCGTGGAGGAGGCCGCCGAGGAGGACAAGGTGGGAGGGCGCGGTGGGGCAGAGGGAGGAGGAGGAGGAGGAGGACGTC
>NW_009732945.1:7985-10543 GCF_000703405.1 Apaloderma vittatum | reverse complement strand
CCCCGCATAAACTTAAAGAGGGTTTCGGTTTGGAGGCACCGGCCGCTTGGTGTGTTCGGTCAAAAACGGTGGCGTAAAACATATGAGAAAACCCCCGTGATTTGGTGAGACTGTGCTGTTGTTTTTTTTGTTAAAGGATGTGCCAGAACGCACCTGGTGAAAAAAACGTAACTTCTACAACAAACGGCACTTCCAAAACTCGACCTTGACACCCAGAGCGTCACACGCATGGCTGGCTGTCCAGTAGCTCCCGTTCCCAGAGCGCTCCTCACCCAGCTGCACCAATAATCCCCATCAGTGGGGAAGACCGATAGTTTAAGACTTGCCTTGAGCAGTCTGATCTAGTTGAGAGGCGTCCCTGCCCACGACAGAGATGTTGGATTAGATGATCTTTAAGGTCCCTTCCAGCCTAGGCCATTCTATGATTCATGCCAATCTCTAAAAAGTGAAAGATGCCAAATCTTTACGATTCAATAAACTGGGCATTCTTCAGCGCTTCATTTCAACTCCTGGAACTCAATCAAGGCACCTCACTGTGGGTCAGTTCAATGCTGAGGGGCATTTGCACACTGCATTGTGCACAAATTGTCACTGGATTTCCCGATAAATTCTCTCTCTTCTCCGCGATCTCCCATTCAGACTTTATGCCACTTTCATTCACTCACAGCGCACACGTGTGTGCAGCATCAGTGATACCATCCTCACTCAGTTGATCCTAGACTACAGCCCTCTGGAGAAAACAAAAGTCATAAGGACTTCCTGGCACCCATCAGGCACAACAGCAACAAAAAGAGGAATAATAATGGTGACTTCGTCAGGGTTGTCCCTTTACAATCTATTTATCTTTTTTTGTTTGATTGAAAAAAAAAAGTGTAAGAAAAGCTACATTGTTTGGTGAACAAGATGAAATGAAAATCCCTAACTGTCCCAACCACAGATCCCCCACAAAGATGAGTTATTTTAAGTCATTGTGAAACGAGTCAGTCCAGTACATGCCCTCAGCAGCAAGGAAAACATCTAAAGCCAAATTACTCTTGCCCGAATTGCTACCTACTGCTTTGGCAAGCCTGACCGGAGGTGCAAACTCCTTGTGTCCTGGCACTGCCAGGCACTGGTGTCAAAGCAATTACATTGTGCCAGTCCAGAGATGCAGATTGGGAAACTTGTAAAGGTCAGTTCCTTATCCAGAAACCTCTGTGTTTTCACTGGATGCGTCTTATTTTCAAAGCCTTTGCAGCCTTGTGGTAATCCATTTAACAAAAGCTTCTCCATCACCCTGCTGGCTGACATTAGATCCTTCTAAAATTACTGCTGGGACTAGAGAATTTCTTTGGGCTGGGGCACTAAATTAATGTCTTGCCCATGTGAGAAGCCTAAAGAGCTGTGTTTGCCTTGTAAGCCAACAAAATAAAAGCCACCTTAAAAGATGGTAGTGCTGACTCTGTGTGACTACAACTTCATTTGCTGAACACGCTGAGGACGAGGGTCTCCTTAGGAGAATACTGGGCTGAACTTTCTCAACCTAACACATTTCTTGAGAAGAAATACTTATTTAGGTAACAACTTGCACAGTGTGTACTCCTGTCATTCTCCCTTAAGAAAGTGCCATCGAAAAATTAGTCACCCTGGGTAAACAGCACCTTCCTTTTCCCAACAGACATAAAACTGCATCCCTCTCTCTCCCCTAGCACTCTCCCAGGGGCTCTCCTGTAACACCGGTGCTGAGACATAGCTCCCACTGTGGTACACAGTGCTGCTGAGTATTCATAAGCATTTTGGAAAAATCTTTTGGGGCACTGAAATATTTGGATACACAGAGACTGTTTCTGGTGCTATTCACCAATATAAAATGTGATATCGGTAGCTAGACATTGGTAACTTTGCATACTGCACAGCTCCTGCCTTACTATTAAAGTCCAGGACTACATCTCATTTCTGAGCTTCAGTGTTCCTAAAACAGTTCCCCAAGACTTTGTAAGGAAAAAGGTCCAATTCACCCTTTACGGTGGCAACTAACAGCATACAGACCACGCTGAAGTTTTTGCACTGCTGCATCAGTTCTTCCTGGAAAATCAGCAGCTGCATTAGCAACTTTCTGCAACAAATTGGCAGCACGTACAGGACACCAAGAAGGAAGAGAGAAAAGTGCAGGAAATTAATTCCTTCCAGAGAACATTAATTATTCAGTGTCCTGATACAGCACATGGGATAGCAGTTGAACATGTCACGTGTTGCTGCTCACAAACTGACACTACACCAGAAATCAGGTACTGTGGAAAGCACCACAAAACCAGCAAGACCATTATACAGACACAAGTATCCTCTAACTTTTTCCCCATACTGCTTCGAGGATTTTAAGTTGTAGATTTTAATACTTACTAGAGGCATTCTGAAAATCAAGGCTGGTTTTCTACATTTCATAACATTCATCTCAGAGTAGCTTTAAGTAGTATTTTTAAGTTTCAGCTCATCTGGGAGCATTCTGATTTCTCAGGCCTTCAGATATCAGAGAAGCTAGAAATAATACAAGCCTAGAAATTCACAGAAAGCCTGGCAAA
>NW_009732945.1:0-7954 GCF_000703405.1 Apaloderma vittatum | reverse complement strand
TCTTTCCCTTGCAGATCCGGGTTACCAAAGCCACAACTCCTGCAACCACATCATTATTCAGTTCTCGATCAGGTCAGTTGCACAAAGCCTCATTAAATATTTACAGGTGACATTTTCCTGACTTGTGACAACTAGGATCAAGATAACCATCCGTTTTCTACAGCCATCTGTTCAATTAAGTTTGAAAAGTCAACCAGCAAGAAAAGAACAAACAGCAACATAGCCCGCAGGATAACAATTGCTAGGGTTTTGATCAGGTAGAAATGAAAAAACCTTGAAAGCCAGACAAAATTTCCAGTTAGACAAGGTTTCTTTAACAAACCCAGCACCTCTCAAAGAGTACAGAGCACAAACAGGAGGATTAAGAACACAAAGAATGAGCAAGCAATTGATTTCTAATTACAATAATTGCTGGAGATTGTTCTGAAATGGCAAAGTATGGTAGTGAGCTGATTTTATTTTAATCTGGGACATAAAGCAACGTGCAGAAGAAATATCACACACACTAACGCACATTTCCCACGAGAAGGTATCTCTGTAGAAACCCTGTGAAAGCAGATTTCTTTGTGTCATGTGTAAACACATTATGTACACTACGCCCAGCACAAAGCAAATTTCATGTGTAAATAGGATCTAAATCACACTGCAGTGCAGAGATGCTCACCATCACCAAGATAAAACAGCCACCAAACCTTAGTTTGTATGTACAGACACACTCAGCTACTTGGCAAAAAGGCCTTTATCACAGAAATTTCGGAGTTAAAACAGGCGTGCTTGAGCATAGTCAAGTTTTCTTCCCACAACCCCAGCACTACATTGTTTTTTTCTGACATGAATACTCATGAAAGAAGTGGGACTGCCAGTACTGGAAACAGCCTACTACTAAAATAACATAATTGGTCCACTGATAGAAACCCAAGTTCCCTGTACCAGAGTATTCCTACCTCATGTAGCTGGGGACTTCTCAGAGCACTAAATTCAGCTTTCTTGCTTTTGCAGTTCATGGCCTCTCTGCATGGGCTTTTACCAGGCTTCCCTCTCAGGTACTGCTGGTCTTCACAGCACTGCTGGGCCAGGGCTCAAACATGACCCCCTTCACACAGGGCACCGTGCCGTCACCAGCATGCAGTTTGTCGGGCTAGGTTAGAACCCAAGCCAGGTACCTGCTGGTGAAAAGCTCTAGTAATTCTGCACCAGTTCAAGCTTTCAGCCATTCTTAATTTGGTATGCTATTTCAACAGAAGCAAGAGAAGATGCTTCAGCCAAATAAATCAAGTCCTACTTCACTGAAATAGCCCCCTCGTTACACTCTGCATTAGGTGGGGGAATTGTGTCTGTGCTCCCAAATCCACACTTCAGTTAAAGTTGAAAATATTCTTCACTGTGTGACATGGGCACAATACCCAGCTACAAACCAGCAACGCTACAGCCACAGAAACAAGCACAGGAGAAGAGGGTTTCCTGCACCTTACACCAGTCTGACAGAAATAACCGAGCGGCATTGAGTTGCGTTGCAGACAAGAATAGCTCCATCTCGGGCCTGTTAAGAAATGCTCCAAATGCTTGGTTAAAATGCTCTGTCATTTTAAAAAGAAATCATCTCTATTTTTTTCTCTCTTCCAATCTATCTGCATTAATAGATAAAATTAATTCCTTGTAAAGGTCGAATGCTTCTAGATGTCCTGGTTCGTGCAAGCAATCAGGGTTTGCCTAATCCAGTTTACGTAGGAGGTTAACATGGACAAGCAAGAGCTGAATACCATTGATCAAGGAACAGCGTGGAAAAATACTCATTGCCTAGTTATAAACAAGGTAACACTGCACTTAAATCAGTAACTACCACTTCCACCTTTTCACATTTCCTCACAGAACAAGTACCTAGCCTTGGAAAAGCATTCAGCCCAGGAGCTATAGGAATGTCCAAGCCCATTTCACATCTGATTTCTTCATAACCAAAATATATTAACTTTGCCCCACAGCAGCAGAGCAGACATAAAGAGGTGAACACATAACACACCTTTGCCACTGGTTGTTTGCTGTAACTATGCCTATTGCTAATGCAGAATCATCTGTGAAAAAAATCTACCTGAATCCAACATTATGACAAGCATTCAAGGTGCAGTGCTTCTCAGTCAGTGTGTTCTCAAAGTAGGCTTTGTAGCAGGTCAACCTTTAAGTGTACCAGCAACTTTAAATGGAAAATGGAAAAGCAAGAAAACACTTAGTTCTTGAGCAAATATTTTTCTTTGGTGGCACCTAATCCTATACCTTGTTCAAGCTCAGCTCTGTCCCCATCCTGAGCCGGGGGCAGAGATTAGCACGAGCCCTGCAGCAGTTGCTGAGAGGAGTAGTTCTGGCCATCCCAGCCACTCCACGCACAACGGCAAAGGGAATCATCCAAAGGGAATCCTCACTGCTGCTTCTACTCTGAGCTTGGAGCAGAAAGCAAGCCGGTTCCCGAGCTCCAGAGCAGCCACTGACATCAACCATGTTGAGGTCTACAGAGTGCAAAAAAGGAGGTAACCACTGAATGAGCAGAGGCTTAGAACATCCACCTGAGGCCTCGTAGATATGAAAAAAAAGCTTAAGATAATCCCTAGGTTTCACCTAGCAGGAAAAGTTAACTTCAGCCAGGAATAAATGCCAAACTGAAAGAATTAAAGTTTTTGGGAGCACTGACAGTGCTCGTAGTGAGAAGTGTAAACAAGATCATCATTCTGTAGGGTGAAGAGCTACAAAATCTCTAAGTCAGCACGCTCTGTACTGAACCTAGAGAGAGTGAGATACAAAGCCCCGCCAGCTTCAGAGGCAGGAAGTCATCACCGCTACCATTTCCCTTCCCCCGATCACATCACGTTGTGCTAGAGTGGGAATTTCACCACTCATCCATGCAACAGAATGCAACACCTTTTAGCTGTGCCCTTTTATTACACAAACAAAATGAACATCCCTTGCATATTGTTTTTCACACGCTAGTGCAGGCCTCTCTCGAAGCCCAGCCGAGGCAGTTGTTCTTGCAGCTCCTCCCGACGGCACACAGTGGGCATAGCACACTAACAAGATACTGGGATGAGAATATCGATGTCATCATAGAGTCATCTCATGTCAAATGTCCTAATTGTGAAGATCTAAGCACAGGACCAAAACAGGATTCGCTGAAAGACAAGATCTGATTTATCAAGTGCCATGAGCAGCGGAGGGCCAGAAGCAAAACGCACAGGCAGCCTTCTCTGGCACCGAGACAAAGAAACTTCAAGCTGAGCACCACCTGAGGCCAATGGCTCTGCTTTAAACTCACTAATTGACTTAATTATGGAAAAAGAACAATTAACACATACAGAAGGGAGGAGGGATGTTAACAACGAGAGGCAGTTAAGTTGTGAGGCTCTGCAAGACAGAAGAGAGATTGCTAAGGCAAGCAAGGGGATAAGGTTTGAAAATGGCTGAAGATGCAAAGGGTGATTTCAATTTATAATATTCATCAGCTTGAGAATTAATATTGCTGTTCTTAAGGAAGGAAAAAAAGAAATCCAAACAATAATGAAGAGAGAAAGCACACAGGAAAACAAAACACACAGATGCCCTACAGGTATCAAACATTTTATTTATTTTTTGAAGAAACTACAGCAATGTACATGATTACAGAATTATGAAGTACTGTAAAATAAAAGGAATGAAATGGCCTGGGTCCAAGCACTAACGACCTCACACCTTTTCTCTCACACCACCTTCACTCAGAAAAATGACATTATCTGCAAAGAAAGAAAGAAAATTTAATCTTCAGGATTGCTTCGCCCTGTGCAAACCCATAAAGACAACCTACTTGTGCTAAAATAAGCTGCAAAGATATGTATTTCAGAACAGAATAGTTCATGAATAAGAGTGTCCAATTCGGGGTTCTTGCTCCATTTCCCCAGAAAGCTGACAATTCAAGGTGACCACATACACTATGAAACAAGTGTGCTAAACCTGATGAAAAGCTGCTGAACAAAGATACCAGAAACATTTTAAAATAATGATTTGATTCTTCATTTACGATCTCCACCAGGTACAGTTTATTTCCATTTTGTCATTTTCACTATGCAGTGCCACGCCATCAGCCTGTGGGACTGCAGGAAGCTTGTATTTCTTCAAGCCTCAGTAATTTCTAAAACATCTTGAAACTGGGGATACTGAATCTTAAGACAAAACTATTAGGATAAATACTAATTAAAAAAAGAGACTTGATTCTCCCTTCCAGCTATTTATAAACAGCAACCTATAGCACTGCCAGCTGAACTATTCACATCAAAGATTTGATTACTTTTGTTTTAAAGAGGCTACACAGCAGGAACTTCCAAAAACACGTGTTGTTTTATCTTTCCTTCTTCTCTGGCCCAGTGTTTCAGATACACTTGTGTAACAAATGTTTGCTCTACTACCCAACCATGTTATTCCTCCCTCAAGTCAGAGAATAGTTGTTCTACCCACAGTAAAGATGCAGGATGCTCATACTGTTTAAGGACTCGAGATAAAAGCAGGGTTTCCCAGTTTTCTTCACTGTGTCTACCCAAGGGACAGGTCTACTCCCTATCCATCCATTTTGTGCTCCTCTTTTCACTACCAGCTAGCAGACTGAGGTGCTTTTAAATTCTTCATCAGGTTATTTCCACATAAAACACCTTTCACAGAGTCCTTACAGCTGAAGCCCCCAGTCTTAAACAAGAAGAAAAAAAAATTCCTTGCGAAACCAAGACAACGCTACAAGCCCTGCTTAGAAAAGGAATCTGTCTGACCTGCAGTACTACATACCAGTGTTCTTAAAACACACAGTATCTACTTCCTGCACAAACTAGCTTGTGTGAGCAGATGATGCAACAACCTGCAACTACAGACTCTCATTCTCTGTGTCTTCGCAAGTGGTGCCACAGGACACCTAGCGGTAACTCCTTCCCTCAACATCCCCAAGTGGGGATCCCGAGGACTAACACAAAGCCAGCTCTATTTCAAAAGATCCTCCAACCCTTCTCCATTTTAAAAGGACAAAGTATGTCATTGCTTACCTGCTATAATCGTTGTGGCCTGTCGCCTCACATTGTTTTTATCTGTATATTCACCATAGTCGATCTTTCCTTCAACATAGATTCGAGAGCTGAAAAAAAAAAATAAAATCAAGAATTTGGTTCTGGTCAGAGAACTGTACTGCTCTTGTCTCCTAGAGGATATTTGATTCTGAATACAGAGGCTTTTGTGTTAGTTGTCTGTAGCACGTCTGCTAACATATTTTATGGCAGTTTTATTTTAGTATAGCTCCTGGTCACCATAATTATTATATCAATTGATTCTTAAGACATTAAATCTCCAGCCACGTTTGTTGTTCACTTACCCTTTCTTCACATACTGATACGTAACATCCCGGAGGCCCGGCCTGAAGACAGAAATCCTGTGCCATGTCGTCTTCTGACTGATATCACCTAAAGTTATATAGAAATAGCAAAGCTGGATGCTAAATTCTCTTTTTGATGCAAGCCTCAGAAATTCAACATGTTGAATTGCAAACAGAAATGCACCAGCACTCTGTGTCCAAATGAAAGTACAGTGCAGAAACACAGTTCAAACCAAAAAGATCAGTTTTCCTGGAAGTCAGTGCTCATACTAGATTTTTTCCTCTTACATATTCCATTGAGCAAAAGTTAGAGAGAGACATCTGTAGCTGCAGACTAATGGAAGAATCAAAGAGAAAAAAAGTATCTTTTTTTTTTTTCCTCCTCTTGGAGTACAAATAAGACTATGGAACCTGCTACATTTCTGACAACCCCAACCATGAAAAACTGCCAACTCAACGCTCGCTCCTCCAGAGGAAAGTATCTCTATTCAGTACAGATCTCTGTTCAGTACATGCTGCTGGGTATCAGTAAGAGACAGACAAATGCATCAGCATTTCTCCTGACTTCAATGGCAGCCTGAAGGCAAAGTGTGGTGCTACCAAGTGTGCAAACACATCCTCAAAACAGGGCAGAAGGACGTTGCTCATCACAGACTCACCTCCCTGGTTTACCTCACTTTCTCCTGTTCGCCACATCTCGTTGGTTGCAAGAGAAAATATGGTAACGGGATTTTTTCCTTCCACTTGCCTCATGATAGGGTCCTGTCCAACCCGACCAAGTAACTGAACACGATTCATGGCTGAAACACAAGAGAGTAAATACATAAACAGGTGAATTATGATGTTTCTAATCATGACGGGTTATAAGCCAGCAGCTTTTGTCAAGGGCTAGAACAATGACTCGCTGCATTTTTCAAGCTCTTCTGGCTTTCACCTTTATTCAAGCCCTACAGATGGTTGACTGTGCCTGTACTATCATTATCACTGCTGAATAAGCTCATTTAGAAAGCTACAGTTCTTTATTCTGCCTGTTCCTTTGTCACCTTTTTCACACACACATCCTTATGTGAGACTTGAGACTATTTTGCATTTACTTATCGCAACTTTTTTTTTTCCCCAGTTATGATGAAACCATAGTGTTACATTTGTTTTGTCCTTTAAACAGTATCTTTAGAACAAAGCTGCATTATTACACCCCATCCTCTAAATAAGAGGGTTACTAGTTTTTACACAGGTACCAGGACTAGGGGGACACAATTTACTCCTTCTCCTTTTTCAAGGACAACTGGAGGAGGTCAGGGAAGCACAATGAGCATATGAACTGAATGGTAATGTCTCGAGCAAATCGTGCTGTATCCAAACAATTCCCCCAGGAGTCCGAGAAAAAAGCATGACACACCTAAAGGCAGGTATTGGAAAACATGAAAACACCATATCGATTTATTGCCACTGATAAAGCATGACAGCCTATCTTTTACAGGTTGTGCTCAGTGTCAGAGCATTTTTCTTTTCTCCTTAAGGGCTACTTGATTTGACAAAGACAAGACAGGAAGCTACTCAAGAGTCTGTTTGAAACAAGTTCTTAGTTACTGCATTCAGGAGATACCAATCCTGTCTGTTTCTCTCCTGGCATTAAAACTGACATACAAACCACAAAAAGTAACAGTTAAGTTTAATCTCAGGAGCTACTTACATCTCTCAAGTACCAAGGAGCCAACTGTTTCAGACTCATGTCTTACAAACTGGCGAAGCACCTGAAGGAACAGACAGATGTTGGCTTCCCAGACACCAAGCATGAACAGCATTTACATAGTTTTACACCTTTTCTGAACACTTACAGAGGTTTTGCAAGTATGGGGTTTTTTCCAGTGACTTATGGGGGGACTGAGAGAAGAAATCTGTTCAGCTAAATGAAGCCAACAGGATTATTCAAACAGTATCTGGTTAAATTGGGGTTAAAAATCTGCCCAGGAAAAAGTGTGGCCTGAAGGTACATCTCCAGCATTTTTAGGCGGGGCAGGCAGTAACTCCTTTTTTTTTTTCTGTAACATGTTAAAAAAAAGGAGGAGGAGTTTGAAGCACAAGGATTGATTAGTTGGTTGAGCTTTAGTAAGAGTTAGTTTTGAAAATTTCATCAACTTTCTGCTTCACATCAGATTAACAAGATGTGCATCTATCAACCGCCATAAGCAGTACGATGCACTCATAACTCCTCAATCCCAAGCAAAGAGCAAATCAACACCACGAAAACCTAACTTCTGCAGCTAAATGCGAGGAAGAAAAGGAAAAGGAACTGATCTGATGCTGGCGAATATGTCCTAGGAGAAAGGAGGAAAGAAAAGCCAGAACACCTCTGCAAGAGGCCCGTGTGCAGGAACAGGAAAAAAGGCTCATCTCTTCTAACAAGTGGTTGTAAAATTCAGACAAAGGTGAGTGCTGAGAAAAGGAGCTAAACCAGAAGAAATGCAACTTGTAAACCAAAAATTATTCGGTAGGTCTGCACGGCTCACTGATGTATACGCAAATCACGTAAGACTCAATCCACCCACAAGCCCAATCTTGCACTACACCGTGTTTGCGGTGCTGCGA
>NW_009732944.1:3852-4208 GCF_000703405.1 Apaloderma vittatum | reverse complement strand
TGCAGCCAAGGCTGCCCACGAGTTTAACATCGCCCACCAGCTCTTCCCTACTGACGAGAACAAAGTCTAACATGGAATCTCTCCTCGTTGGTTCCTCTGTCACTTGGAGGAGGAAGTTACCATCAATGCATTCCAGGAAACTCCTGGATTGCTTGTTCCCTGACGTGTTGTTTTTCCAACTGATGTCGGGGTGATTAAAATCCCCCATGAGGACCAGGGCTTGTGAACGAGCAGCAACTCTTATCTGCCTATGAAGGGTCTTGTTCATCCACTTGATCCTCCTGGTTGGGTGATCTGTAGCACAACCCCATTGTAAAGTCTCCTGCCCTTCCTTTCACCCTGGTCCACAAGACCTC
>NW_009732944.1:0-3778 GCF_000703405.1 Apaloderma vittatum | reverse complement strand
CTGTCCTTCCTGAACAGTTTATACCCCTCTAGTCCAACACACCAATCGCAGGAGTCGCTCCACCACGTCTCCGTGATGCTGATCAGGTCATAGCGCTGCAGGCTCACCAGCATCTCCCGCTCCTCTCGTTTAGTGCCCAAGCTGTGGGCATTCGTATAAAGGCGTTTGAGTTGGGCCCCTGATGAGGTACCTGGAGCCCCCAATAAAGTACAATTGTACTTCATCTGTGCCAATGACTCTGCTTCTGGTGTCACTACGTGTATCCCAGGGTCATTTCCGTTTGAGCTGGTTGTAACCCCTTCCCGCTTCATACCCAGTTTAAAGAACATTCTATGAGTTCCGCCAGCTCGTGACTGAGGATCCTTTTTCCCCTTTGCGTCATTTGAACCCCATTCCTTTAGGTGGGGAAGGTGTGACCAATACCTCCAGCAGCACATTTCAAAATCTTTCCCTGGGCGGCCGTGCTTGCGGCTGCTGGAGGGGCAGGGAGGAGGGTGACAGAGCAGGTAACCTGCAGCTAACAAAGGTTTCCTGCTGTATTTTAAAAAGCTCTCGAGCAAGCCTTTTCATCCTGGACTGAGTGTTTAGAAAGCGTTTTCACCCTGGACCATTTAATGACCCCAGGTGTCCCCATCTGCAGAGCCAAGGCAGTGCCAGGGACACTATTTGCAAAGGGGTGGCTTTCCCTAAGGGGGTGACATCCCACCACGGGATGTCCCCAGGAATGGGGAAATGGGGACCTGCAGAAAAGGCTGCCACCCCTCTTTCTTGGTTCCTGAGCAGCCACTCCTCTGCCAACTCCAAGTGTCCCCATTGCCACTAGATGTCAGTGAAGACTGGAGCTGGAGCTTTGCTTGGGAAGGGCTGATCCTGGCTGCAGTGCCAGGGAAGAAAAAGCCGCCTCCTTGGGTAGGGGTACCCACTGTACCCCTCCTTTCAGGGCTTGGAGACACACCTAGAGTCACCTGCCACTTCCGGGTATGGGGTTGGAGGGTTCCCCCCACACTCCCCTTGGAGATTGGGGGGAAACCTCCAAACCTTGCTGCCAAGGGAATCAGGAGTCCCAGTTCTCCATCCCCAGCACTAAGCGTGCAGCATCCTCCAGCAGAGCAGGCAACTGTTTTTGTTAGGTGCTAAGTGACAGGTGGAAACAGCAAGGGAAAGAAATCAGGCAGTTGCTCTGAAGGACATGCTACAAGCAGCTTGTTAGGGTGCAAGGAGAGGTGGGACATCACGCTTTTGAAGGAAGTGTGTGGACCATCCTCCGGTCTGGTATGGGGTGAGTAGTACCCCAAGCCTGGCACTGTCCCCCAAACCCTGTTACCAGCAATAATGTATCAGCTATTTAACCCTCTCCCCCAAAAGCACTCTCCTCTCCCCAGCTTTCTCGCTGTGGACGGGCCACGTCGCGAGCCCGAGTCCAGCTGGGATGCTCACGGAGCGAGCAGGTGACCGAGCTGGACCCACCTCTGGGCATCCAGGGTGGGAGCTTGGCTGCTGCCCCCCAACTGCCATGTCCCTCTCCAGCAAGCTGGGCTCACTTACAGCTTCGAAATGTAACCAGTAAATAACAAACATCTTTCTTTCACAGCAAGTGAGGAGTAGTGATGTTACCAAGCCAAGCGGAGCAATTTGATTTTGCACTTACTGGATTACGACGCATTGGCTTCAACCTGTCAACAAGAAGTGGTTTCCCACCACCAGTGGGTGATTATTTAAGCAGAGTTCAAAATAACTCCCCAGCCTCCTCCATCAAACCAACCCTTTTCCCCACAAATATGGCCTGGAATCACCATTTTCCAGTTAAGAGAAAAAAAAAAAAAAGTACTTTACATTGCATTCTCAACTACCTCTAGTGGGCTGGATGTTCACAGATATGAAATACTGCAGGAGGGTAAAAATCCCACTCTGGGAAGGCTGGGGGCTGCCTCTGAGTTAATTGCATGCAAGAAAACAGCTGTTAGGCTTTCTGAAGCCTTCTGAAGAGAATTAAAAGGGAGTTAAGTTGCTCACTTCAGTTTAATCAGTACAAATAAACCTTCAGCTGTTGGATTAGTAATGCCAGATCAGGAGCAGTGGCTGCTGGAATTTCTTTCTTTCTGATTTTTTTTTTTTAAATATAAATGTATTGTCATTCAAGGCAACAGGGTGTCAAACTAGCCTGATCTCCTCCAAGAAAACTCTGCCTTTGCTACCATGATGCTATTGCTTTCATTCCTCAAGGAAATAAAGGAAGAGACAAAAAACCCCCAAACCCAAACCCTAGTCCCATTTCACACTTGTACTTTTTATCCCCATGAGAGTCCAATGCAGATCTCATTTTTTTGTGTAATACTGGACAAAGCAGCATACCTGACAAATAAAAAGACGCTCTCTTCCCCCATCTGCACGTGGTTTGCTCTGCGCAGTTCAACTCACGCTGCTCCCAACGGGAGAGAGGAGCCCAAGCAGAGGATAAACTGCCAGGTAACAACCGATGGCAAACCGACTCAGAAATAAAGATTAGGTTGGCTTAATGAGCTTAACTCAGTCGATGGTGCCAAAGCCAGGTAGCTGGTGCCTCAGTTTCCCCACTGCAAAAGCACGCTTCTTTCTTCTAGAGTGCACGATTGAGTATCGACTTGCAAACCTGCCGTATGTATAGATGCACACACACCACACTATTTATTGTGAGTGTAGGAGGAATATCTGGCCAAGATGCAGGACATTTGCTCCCTACAGACATGCTTAAAGGGGGTCACAAGATCACAGCCTACAGCTGTGTTTGCTGAGTTAAGCCCCAGCAGAAGGCAGGAGGGATCCGAGCAGGGTCCATCGAATCCCAGGGATGTTCCATCAGCTGGGCTAGGCTGGGAGCAGATGTTTTGCAGCGCATTGACAGATGCTGCTTTTCTGCTTTCTTCATGTGCAGGCGGTAAAACGCCGGATGCCAACTGGGACCACTTCAGCTGGGATTTTTACCATTTCCCTGAGACGGGTTTCGATGAGGTTAAAAGCGTTAAGCAGAGCCTTGAACCCCAGCAGCGTTAGCAAAGCCAGGGTGCCGAGGTGCCAGGCTTGCCCACCTCCAGTTTCCCTGGGGACGTGACCCTTTTTGGGAGCTCTCGGGCTGGGGACACATGATCCAGACATCCCAGCTTCTGTCCCCACTGCCGGGCCCAGAGCGCCTTACTGGTGAGCATCGACCACGGTGGGGTTTGCACCGAAGGAGCTGCAGCCTTCATAGCCCACCTGAGCAGCAGTTTGCCCAGCAGCGTTTTGCCGGCGCACACCGCAGACCCACGCTGCCTGTGAACTGGCAAGGTTCACCAGGAACATGGGCACAGCTGGGCAAATACTATCACTACACGCAGTTTTTGGATAAATCTTGTGTTTTGGAGCTTGCAGAGCTCTTTCAGGGAAGTCTCGGTGGCTGAGAGGTTCCTATTCCTTGCCTAGCTGCTCCTGGAGCACCCTGAGTTGCTGAGGGGTTGCGGGTGCTGTAAGTCATATGGAGACCTTACTACATACACTCAGGCACTTGGGGAATAAAATCCTGTTGTGCACATATGTGTGACTAGAACGGCTTGTGGCAGAGCAAGGGCATGGGGGGACAGACACGGGAATTGCCTGAAGGCACAGGATACCCACAGCCCTGATTGCAAAGGCTGCAATCTGCTGTCCCCCCATCCTACCGGCTCTCCCAGGCCCTTTCCCAAAGAGCTATTCTGGCTGCTTTCAGTGCTGCTCCCTGCTATAATGACCCTGTTTCACAGAATCACAGACTGTCAGGGGTTGG
>NW_009732943.1:358-2436 GCF_000703405.1 Apaloderma vittatum | reverse complement strand
GTGGGGAGGAGGGCGGGAGAGAGGCCACCCCAGAGGGTACAGCTCCTAGGGGTAACACCAGCCGCAAATTTTCAAGGAAACTGTAAAAAAAAAAGAGTTTTCCTCGCCCTCTCTGTAAAACTTTTCTTTTTTTTTAATTTTTCCTTTTTGTTTTCGGCGGTAGTGCCTGGCCTTTCAGGGAGATTGAACTCAGAAGTGTCCCATAAGGCAAACAACTACGGCAGAGTTGTACATTCACTTAAAATGAGCAAAATCGAAGGATCACTTTCTGCCGGCTCTGACATGGGCGCGCAGGCAGCCCCTGCCATAATTTCTGTGAGGGGAAAAAAAAAAATACACATAACTACTTTGTTTTGCATTACCAAAATGACACTTAGGAGACAGAGTCATTTTTTTAACTACATAGAATACGTACTACTATGGCATTTCTAGGCATCCTTTTAATTTTTTTAAATGGCTTTGTTTTCTCTAGAGGAAAAAAAAAAAAGTGAATGGTGAAAGCAAAACACCAGCCTTAGCTGACACAGTCCTAAACTTCCACATAGCTTAAGGGAATAAAATAAGCAGGTGAATAAGCAAACATAAAAAGGAAGATGAAAACGTTAAGTCTCGAAATAGTTTCAGCACTTGGAGTACTCTTTTGGGAAATTATTTCAATTAAAAAATAAAATACATTTTTTACAAAAGAAAGACAGACACCCCCGTCCTCCAGGCGCACAATAGGGGCAGTGTCACATGCCTATTTCAAAGCGCTCCGCGGATCTCTGCGCGGGCCGGCTCGCATACATGGGGATGTGGGGTTTGGGGCTCTCTTTCCGTCGCGCTGAGGAGGGAGCAATAGCCCAGACAGAGAGGAAAGGGGCGATGGAAAAGCAAATCCCCACCTCCCAGCGCTGGCTTTGGGTGACAACGGAGGGCGAACATCCCCCTGTTCTTCCTCATCCTCCTGTTTGCTGAGGATTCCTGCCCACCGGCACACACGGCCGTTGTTTAGGCTGAAACGTGCTATTAAGTATTGATTAAGAGCATCCACATGTTCTTCCGAGAATATGAAGCGCTATTAAGAGCCATTTGACTTTACCAGAAAGTAGCGTATATTAGTTAATGAGTAATGGAGAATATAGAGAGATGCGGAGCGACCGGGCCCCCGGCCGGCGATAGCACAATTGGATTCTTTCAAAGAAAGCAGAAAAGAAGAGAAAAATTGCTCTATTTTTTAATTCCAGCGAGAATTTCTACCGGGAACAATATAACTCAACAACTGCGACAGGTGGAAGAAAGATAATTGAGCAAAGACTGATTTTGACAATTAATATTATGGGGAGATAATGTCCCTGGTCCGGGTTTGTTAAGAGCCGAGAGTGCGAAGGGGCAGTGCAGGCGGATGGAGCAACACCAGGAAATTATGAAAAACACTCAGAATTACGGAAGTGGAGGGAAACCAGGGAGGAAATAAAAGACTGAGAAGAAACTCGCCCTGTCCGGGTTGGACAGCGGATCCCATGGACTGATAAGTTGGCCCGTTCCCCTTTGCCCGTCCTACTCCTTTGCTATTTAATTTTTGTTGTTGTTGTTCTTGAGAAAGGAGTGTTTCAGGTAGACAACTCAATGCCTGGAGTCTTTTTTTGCAAATTCTTTTATTGCTATTGCACTTCCTACCACAAGATGCAGAGCAAGTCGGCGGAGTTTGTATTACAACTATGTCATAATGTTTCACTGATGCAAAACATGTAGCCAGAGGGGGTTGCTAATGATTCCTGGATTAGAGAGAGGGAGAGCGAGAAGTGAGAAAAAGAAAACCTGGTTTCTTTCTTTCTTTTGTTCTTTTTTTTTTTTTTTAAGCTACGTAAACCTACACATTAATATCCAGCACTTACAGCATCTCCTCGGTATCTCACACAGGCACGCGGATCTGCCATGAGCCTTTTAAACGCCGCAAACGTTTTGCATATTCCACCTATTAATTATGATTGAAGCGTATTAATTTCAGCAGGCTCTTTTCTAGAGAAGAAAACTTCCAACTTTGTATGGGGGCGGGGGGGGAGAGAGCCGGGAGCCTCCCAGAGCCGTGGGGAACA
>NW_009732943.1:0-219 GCF_000703405.1 Apaloderma vittatum | reverse complement strand
TGAGCGAGGAGAAGAGTGGGGGGAGGGGAGATTTTACCGCGATTAAGGAGCATCCTGCCACAGGGCACTGCGGGGCTTTCCTCGCCCTCCTACTGCGCCTGGCTCTAGGCCCGGTGGCAAAGTCTCCCCCGGGCAGTGTGGGAAGTTTGGGAGGAGGGATGTGCCAGAAGCGGGGTGGCCAGAGCCTTACTGCCCGGTAAGCAAGGAGAGATGGGGGTC
>NW_009732942.1:4109-4509 GCF_000703405.1 Apaloderma vittatum | reverse complement strand
GAGCCACTGCCAAGGGCGTAAATAATTTAATAAAGGGATGCTTGAAATTACATCGTCCTAAATAATATAATAAACCCTAATTTACTCACATTTATCTCCCGGAGTTTGTTCTGAAAGCGGTAATCTTGCATCTTCTACAGTGATGGATTAGCAGGAAGGAAACTCCACCGGGGAATAAAAACCCACATCGTGTAGTTTTTGACATGTTATTATTCAGTTTTATCTCGGGTTGCTCATTCCTGGGCCATTACTCATGCTCACAGGGATTTTTCTCCCCCCTGATTTATTTATTTTTTTCGTGACCAGGCGCAAAGAAGCAAACAAATCATCCCACCTTTCCCCTCTCCATGGTGGGCACGGGGACAGGGCACCTGTGCCGGCGGGGGTGTCCCGGGGGCCC
>NW_009732942.1:2591-4078 GCF_000703405.1 Apaloderma vittatum | reverse complement strand
TCGGGGTGCTCTTTGGAGCCTGGGAGGGATGCCCACCCAGGCCGGGTACCCGGTACCACCGGCGGCGCTTCAGCTGTGGCTCCTTGTCCACAGGCAGGGAGGGACGCGACTTAATTAGCCTGTGAGTTCCTAACGGATCTGATCGATGAAACAGATTACAACTAGGAGGTCTTGTTGTTTGCAAGGCGGTTAATAAAATAACATAAAAAATAAAATAAAATACGGGGAGCTGCTGCTCCAGGGGCAATGCCACTGGCAGGAGGCGCGGCCTGGGTGGCACTGCTCTTGTTCGCTTCGCAGGGCGGCCACGATCATTAACGCTGAGGACATGGGAGTCCGACGCTGGTAGCTTTAATTATTGCTAAAACCCCCTCTTTATTGCTTATTAGCAGTTATACATGGCGACACCCGGGATGCAGTGCCCTGTAGTTTTCCCCTTGGAAGGAAGGATTTTTGGCTGCCTTGCTTAAAATCACAAAGAGGTTATTAAATATCCGCAAATTAGATGGGTAACGCCCGGGATGGAGGCTCTCTCATTTATTACCACCGCTTTGTTTACTCCCGGGCTTGAAAGAAATGGTGGGAATCCCGGCAGCAGCCGGGGCCTGGCAGAGCTGCCACCTGCAGGGTCCCGCTGGAGCTTGGCATCGGGTGCCAGACCAGCCCTTCCCGCAGCACCTCCCAGTGAAACCAGTCCCTGCCAGTGGTGCCCAGCGACTTTGGCTGCCCCAAGCTCTGCTCTCACCCCTGCTCGTGCTCCTGCCCCGTGAACAAAGCTCAGCCAGGCGGAGAACAACCGAGCGCCCCACGCTTGCTGCGGTGAGCCCGGCTCACCCAGTCCCTGTTTGACTTTCGCTCTCCAAATCTGCTCAGCTCGAGCTGGAACCAGCGGTAAGCAAACGACCTGCTGTTTATACTCCTGCTAATGAACGCTGCCCGTTAATAACTCTGAGGTGGCCGGTGTTTGCAGAGGTGCTCAGAGGTGCGTGGCTCATGGCGTTTCATGGGTACAGCCGGGGGCTCCCCAGGGGTGGCCCCGAAGATGGTGCTGCCCCCAGAGCCGGCAGCGGCTCCCGGCCGCCCGCCCTTGCAGGGAGCACAAGAAGATGATGTTTATGTGCAAAGAGGGCTGTTATGGAGCCAAATGAGTGAGATTATTAGGGGCTCCTGGAAGTGTCAGCGCAGGTTGTTTAATTAGAGCTCAGCCGTAACACTCATCATTACCCTGTCGCTGCGCTCTGATCCCCCCCCCCCCCCCGGCCCCCCCCGCAACACGGAGCGCGGCGCAGCCGGCTCTCTCCCCGGCTCGGGCATCAAATACCTGCTCGAGACTCTCAAGGTTAGCGCGACGGGGGTCAGCCGCGCTCCGACGTTGATTACAGAGCCGGCAGGAGCTGCTAAGATTTCTAATTAAGATTAAAGAATGCACACAGCTTATAAACGCTTCTTAGGAATGTGTAATTTGATTAGCTTGTTTTCTTACGTCT
>NW_009732942.1:2131-2396 GCF_000703405.1 Apaloderma vittatum | reverse complement strand
ATCCCAGCCTGTCCGCTGGCACAAGGTGAGCCCGGAGCCGCCAAAGAGCTCTCCACCATCCGTACCTGAGCGGGGGGACAGCTGTGCATCAATATTTATTCAAAACTCCCAGGAAACCTGGAGGAAGTGTAATTATCTCAGCTCAATCAACCTAGATTAGCATAACATCAAGTCACCCATCAGACGGGGGCTGTGATTCCTGGGATCAAAGCCGCGCACTGTAGCCACTGATGAAGCGGGTGCAGGGGGGGCGGGGGGAGGGAGG
>NW_009732942.1:422-2110 GCF_000703405.1 Apaloderma vittatum | reverse complement strand
GTGGCCCAGTTCACTTTCTCCACCCAAACTTCCCAGGGGCATCGTGCGAAGCGGGTTCCCCAACCGGGTGAGCGCCCGGCGCACACCCCTCACCGCACGGGATCGCTCACCGCGCAGCAGCCAACCCTCCGCTCCACTCCCCCTAATTAAGAACTAAGTATAGATCTTAATTAAGGCACTGATGAATTTAATTTGGAGTGGCATTAGTGCCTTAACTTCCAGAGCTCGACTCCTTGTTTGTATAATGTATAATATAAGCTAAATGAGTGCTTACTTGTTACCACCATAAATAATTCCCTCGCAAATCCCTTCAGATACATCTCAGGCACTAATCCATCTCCTCCCGCGGAATATTCATGGGCACCGGGTTTCTTCCTGCCCACTCTGCAGCGTTTAATGTAAATCCTCCAAACAACTTGCCAGCTTCCCCCCTCCAAAATTGGCGCCTGGAGGGGAGGGCGAGAGGCTCCATCCTTGGGGTTAAATGCTGGGGTTGAGGTCTCTCCCTGGGTTGGGAGCCCTTCGCCCACCCACATCCCTGTGGTGATCCCGTGTCGGCGGCCGGGTCCCGCAGGCTCCCCGCTGTGTCGGCGGCCGAGTCCCGCAGGCTCCCCGCTCCCGCCCGGGGTGAGAGCCGGCGGGAGGTTGGCTCTCGGATGCAGCGGGAGGGCGGACGGTCGGGATTCAGCTCCCGCCTTTGATTAAACCGCCTCCAACAATCAATTTCCTCCGTGGAGCAAGTGCAGGGGAGCAGCGCTGGGGAGAGGAAGAAAAAAGCCCACGTTTGCTCTGCGCTCAGCTGTGAGCCACAGCGGCGTCTCGCTTGCTCAGAGGATTTCTGTTAAATCTCCACCACTTTTATTCCTTAAACATATAGCAAAATAATCAATGGATTTCTTGATATAGCCTAAGCCGTGTGAACCTTTGCAGGGGAAGCAATGGTGAGTGGATAGAGCTGGCATTAAGGTCTAAAAAGAAACACGCCTGGAAAAAGCCACGGCTCAATCGCCCGGCGATGAGGGACGGCTGGGCGCCTTTCCCGGGAAAACACCGTGTGCCCGGCCCTGCTGCTGCCGCCGAGCGATCCTTGGCCGAGCCAAAACGCTTCACTGCGAATTCAGCCACCACTCCGCCTTTTATCAGTGTGAGCGCCTTAAAACAGACCTGAGCTTCCTCCAATTTACTCGTTACCACAAGGAAATTAGCCGTTTGAGATCCCGCCTAATAAAATCAGCCCGGTGGCCAGCGCTTTGCTGCCGTGCTGATGAGAGGGCGCCCGAAGGCAGCCCTTGCCCCGGCCCGTGACCTCCGTGGAACCGGCTCCTCAGCCATGCTCGACTCCCGCCCAGCCCTGGCCGTCTGCTCCGTTTTCCTGCTCCCTGCTGTCCCGGTACAAATCATTTGCTCCGATAACAGATGACGTGTTTATCCCACGGGATACAAGGCTGAATATTAGGATGTCAAAACCGGCTGCATTTGCAATACGTTACTGTCAAGCGGCAAATAAAAAGGGAGTCGCTGTTATTTAATTTGGTGCCAGCGCAGGAGAGCGTGAGCAGCTGGAGGCTGCGGCTGCTGGACGGGCACTGCTGGGGCTCGACCCCAAAAAAGCTGCCCAGGGATGGGCACCGGGCCGGGGGGTCGCTGCTGGGAGAGATGCCACGTCGCTGCTTTTCCTGGCCCTCGGG
>NW_009732942.1:0-412 GCF_000703405.1 Apaloderma vittatum | reverse complement strand
CGGGAGAAGCCGCCTCTTCTGCAGGCAGGTTGCGTGGGGCACACGGCAGCTCGTTCATCTGTGCCAGGAAAATTTGTACTTAAAAAAATTTGTTGGGAAAAAAAAAAAAAAGGAGGCTTTTTGAAGACAAACATCCTAGCTCCTCAGGGAAGGCTCTGAGTTTGCAGAATACCAATTAAAAATATAAAAGTGCTTTTAAGAAAAAATCTATAAAGCCAGGTTCTGAGATCAGGAGAGGGGGCTGGGGCGGGGGGCGGATGGCACATCGTGTCCTTTGGCAATAACAAGTCGAGGGGAGGGAGGAGGAGAACTGAAGCAATCTCGTACGGGTACCACAGCAGAGCCTGCTGCAAATCAAAAGCCGGTGATTTACACAGATGTTGCGGCCCTTTGGCTCGTGGGAGATGGCACC
>NW_009732941.1:0-210 GCF_000703405.1 Apaloderma vittatum | reverse complement strand
AGCCAACGCCAACCCTGACAGCAGAGGAGGTTCCTCGTTACTAAACCCAACGGAGTTGGGTGCACATTTAAACCCCCCACTCCTACCCTTCCTGCCCTCATGGGCACTGCGAGCAACGCCCACATCTGTGACAAGAGAAAACACAAACACCGCTGAGGTCCTCGAACGCTTCCAGATGCCCATCCAAGGAGGAATGACAGTTTTCCCCAG
>NW_009732940.1:0-4911 GCF_000703405.1 Apaloderma vittatum | reverse complement strand
GAGTGGCACCGTCACCCCCCCCCCCCTTCACAAGTTCACCCTGTGAGCCGCACAGGGCGGGCACCCCAGCACAGCCAGAGGCAGCCGTTCTCACCTTGGCCTGCTCCTGGATCAGCCTCTCCAGTCTCTTGGCATTGATTGTCCTCCACTTGGCAAGAGAGAAGAAATGAAGAAGGAGAGTAGTGATGTTTCTGCTGCTCGGCTGGAGAAACAGGGCTCCGGCCCAGAGCCCAGACCATAGAATCCCTCACGGGGTGGCCGCGGCTCAGCTCCTTCTGCAGGAGTTGGATTGACGGCAGACCACTTCATCCACTGAGGTTGTGCCTCCCATGAATTGCATCCCAAGAAGATGGAGGCAAAAGTGGATGGCTGTTAAATCTTTCCTGTACATCCCAGGCTCTGGCTCTTGGCCAGGACACTCTCTGCCCCAGTGTTTGCCCAGAAGTTTCCTGTGATTGACTTGCACCAGCAGTGGAGGAAGGATGCGTCTTTTCACAGACTTCGGTGGTGGGGATGCCAACCACAGCGACAAGTCAGATGCCTTGATTATTTCTCCCTCTGTCTTGTTTCTTTAATTAATCTCAAAGAGAGAGCAGCCAACCTACCCGCAACCTCAGGATCATTTGTCTCTCCCCACTCCTGCAGACCTCCTATATGCCGTTGGAAATGCCGAGGTGAGAGGAACTCCTGGCCAGCTGTGTGGGATGGCCCAGGGAGACGAGCTCCCACTCCTGCCGTAAGCCCTGCTCCTCACAGAGCCAAGGCAGGCAGCAGATGGGCCAGCGCAGGCAAGGGGGCTGGAAGGTAGGAGATGGAACCAAATCCAGTCTAATTAGGGGTAATTACCATTCATCCCAGGAAGCAGTAGGAGACAAAACCCACGTTCTCCCCATCTATTAATAGCTATCAGCAGCTGCACAGTTCCTGCTGGGACCCAGGGAGAGCAGAAAGCTTTGGGAGGAGTGGCAGTGTAAGCATATCCTGCTCCCTCATCCCCCAGCGCTGGCTGTGCAGGGTGCTTTTTCATCCTTCCAGAATGCCATTTCTTTTGCTGCTTCCCCCAGGACTCCAGGAGATGGCAGCTGCTTTTATGTAGTGTTTTCCACCAAGAGCAGCAGGGAGCCAACCAGAGGAGGGCTCAGAGACAGGGCTTGGGAGCCAGTCCCTGCTTCCCAGCATCCTCAATTTGCTGAGTCCTCCCAGTTTTGGGAAACTTTCTGTGCTTCTCATTGCAAGAAACCATCTGCACAAGAGGACTCCCTCAGCAGCAAAGACAAAGCTTGCTGGTCCTGCCCTGGTGAATCCCTCCGGTGTCACGCAGACCTCAAACACCAACTGCCTCCTCTCAAACCTGACCTTCAGCTGCGCCCATGTGGTTCTTTCCCCCAGAGAGATGAACCACATTTGACAGATGAGGGTTGCCCCGCTGGAGGCAGAAGCTAGAGAAGCCACCCCACATGACATAAACAACTCAAAAAAATTGATATCCTGAACCGGTATGGCGACTTCTGGTCATCACAGTGTGATGTGAGGACAAAGGGGCTGCAGGAGATGCACTGGCAGAGCTGACTGGGTGGACACGTGCACAGAGAGGTTTTGGTTTTCCCTTCTCACTCCTGCTACTGCAGCTGCCACTGCTAACAGTCTATCCTCTGCTGTGGGCAAACCAATGTGTTCGTGCAGTCCCCATGGAGACAGCTGGTGCTGGTTCCACCCCACCAGGGAGAAACCACGAGCAGATTAGAGGAGAGCTGCTTGACTGCGTCATGTCTTGGTGGCCGAGCAAACAGGCTGCAGGAGGGAAAGGCACCTTTCTGTGCCTAGGCACTGTCCTCGCCTGCTCCGGTGCTAGGCAATGCCTGGCAGTAGCTCCTGCCCCAGCAGCACCCAGCACAGCTGCAGTGCCTGTGCTGCATGGCTGTCAGCAATCCTTGTGCTCAGAGCTGCTGGAGTAAGGGTCCACTTGGATCCCCATGTCTCAACTTCTCACCTTGAAGCAGAAGATGCCTAGACTGAGGAGGGAGGGGCTGCATCCAGTGCTTTCTCTGAGAGGAGCACGGCTCTGCTTCTTGCTGGAGCTTGTAACCAAAAAAAAAAACAAACAGGACAGCTGTGGAGAAGAGAAATATAAAAGCAGTGATAAGGGTCAGAAGATGAAGGCCCCTAGGCCAGTCATGGATGGGCAACTTGGTCTTAACTACTGTGGGTCCCTGCAGCACACAGGCTGCATACAGGCGTGCCAGTCTCTCTCTCTAGATGATCTTCAGCAAGCACAGCTTATGGTGCTATGAGAGGACGTTTGGTGCTGGAGCAGAGGGTTGGATCTCTCTGAAAAAGCTTGATCTTCTGGCGCCACAGCTCTAGAAATCATACCCAGTTGTGATCTTTAAGATGTGGGCAGATAAAGCAAGGATTTTTCCCTTCTCTGCCTGAAGGATTTTCCCTTCTCTCCCCTTCTCAGGACGATACGGTGATGCCTTCGTCCTCCCATGGCCCATCTCCCAGCAAGTACTTACAAACACTTTCGAAGAATGGAAGAAGCCAGGTAGGGTAGCATGTTTCTAGTTCATCATGCCTGGGATACTAAAAAAGATTTTCACCCTACAGCCTTAGCTCCTTCTCCAGAAGAGCACATGAATCTTCACATTAGCAGAAGATGCCCTGTGGGATATGTTCTTCTCATACAAGGCACTGCAGAACCTGACTCCTCTCCTATTTATTTGTTGTGATATGAAGTCCAGCTACTGTTACACTGTCCTCAAATTCCAGGCAAAGACAGCGGAGCTGATAATGCACAACACCATCACAGATGCTGTCTGGGGGAAATCTGAAACCTGGCAGCTGGAGGGATACAGAGGGCACCTGGGATTTGCTAGTAGGATGGTGTTCTAGTCACTACAGTCAGGTAGCAGTGCCTTTCCCCATTCCCTCCCTCAGATGTGAACAGGGAAAATGGGAATGGATATGGGTATTTTACCCCCCATACAGTCAGCAGCTCCATGCATTTGAGGAGCAACTGCCACTGCACACCCCACTGGAAACACACATGCTAATGTCTACACACCTGGAAATAGATGCTAAGGTAGATAAAGAGTTAAGCCAGCTGTTTTTCAGCTACCAGTACTTGTTTTCATGCATAGGATTCAACACCTGATTGCATCCAGTCTGACAACTGACTGCAATAACTGGGCAATACTGTCTCTGAGAATCAATGACTCTGGGCAGACACAGCTAAAGTCCATTGGACCACGAAGACTTCAGAACATGACATTTGCATTATATTAGCCATGACGTGGGCTAAAGACTTCAGCATTGATGGCTTGTTGAAGACTCAGCTCAGAAACTGACCACAATTGTGGAAGCTGCTCAGGGGGGGTTATTTCTGTGGATCTGATTTGGCTATCTCCTTTGCTTTTTCAAATATGTGCATGGAAATCAGTGAAAGGAAAAAGTATTTCTAATTTTAAATAGCTCTCATTTCCACTTTTCAAGATCTTGAAAGCCCTGAAGATGTGCTCCCAGGAGTAACATGTTCAGTGTGGGGCCAGTGTTTGTGAAGGGCTTTGCAAGGCTTCTGACACCCTCACTATGCTCAACACCAGCTTGACTTGCAGGCGGTGTCACCCTCTTCTGGGGAGTTGAGTGACAGAATCAGGCCACACCTAGAAAACAAGTACATTGCTGACAAAGTCTAACTCCCTGTCTTTGAAACTCACAAAGCAGGCCTCAAGATCCTGACCCCTTTTTTTTTCTTTTTGTCTATGCCTCTTTGCATTTATTTTTTTTGTTGCTGAGCCTTTTGGGTAATCTTGTATCATGTCTGTAACATCTTCTTCATGACCAGGAGGTATATTTTATACAAAACTCAGTGCAGCTTCCCAAAAATGCCAGCTATCATGGGACTTACTTGCAGGACTATCATGAGAGCTGGCACCAGTATTATATATACTCCCACAGGGCACAGGCTGGCTATGCTCATCCTGTACCCGCTTCTGAGCACATCAGCATTTTGCAGGAGTGAAAGAAAGCCATGTTTCAGTCTGAAAATCTGCAGGCAAATTCCAAAGTGCTTAGATCTGAGAAATGGGAAAGAGGAGACGCATGGTTTCATCCTTCCATTACTCTCTCTATTCCACAGCATTACCTGTGCAGTCTCTGTCATGCTGAGGATTCGGATCTTTCCCCTTCTCTGCAAGAAGGTGCTCACTAGCAGAATGAAAGAGCAGACCAAGGAGTAGGGAGACAGGCACGCAGCAGACAGATCAAGATCTTGCTGTCAGTGAAATTCTCAGATTTGCTCTCCTTTCCCTCGGACCTGCCTGCGATCTGTCGTTTGTGGGTAATGGCCCCAAAATGTGAGGCCTTGAAGCAAGACAGTTTCAGGCACCGACAGCCTATCTTTAGCAAGGAAGTTATTGTGAATACTGATGAGCCTTAAAATACACATGTGCAACAAAACAATTCTCTTGAGTGCAGCAAAGCGTTCACCGTTTGAATACGGGTACCCAACCATCCACAGAGCTCTGCTTGCCCCCTTCTTGCTGTGCTGCCCAGATGCTTTTTTTGGAGCCTAAGGGACCTCAGCAAATGTCCCCACCAGCACTGCTGGAGCAGCTCCCGGGGGTAAGCAAGGGGCATGAGGGCCCTCGTGGTGAGCTCCCACACGTTTTCAGCGCTGGAAAAGGGATGCTTCCACCAAGGCCCAGTGCTGGGTTTCAGCAGCCTCGCTGGGGCACCGCCACGAGGGAGCACGGTCCCAAATTTTCTCAGCCTCCCCGCTATTCCCCGCTGCCCCGCGCAGCCCCAGCACGGAGCCGCCGGATTCAGCACCCTGCGCCGGCTCCGCGACGTGGGACCGGCTTCCCTAGAAGGCCACAACCCCCCTCGGAGTTCCACCCTGGGAGGGTCTCC
>NW_009732939.1:0-3800 GCF_000703405.1 Apaloderma vittatum | reverse complement strand
AATCACTAAATAGGACTGGGGTTTAGCTAAAACCCAGGACAAATAGTCAGTATACAACTCAATATAAACCGTTACTCCAATTCTTTCTGCTGTCATAATCATGTATTATTTATGAATTCTCCACTAGAAACAAAAGAATGTTAGCCAGCTGGACATGTATTTTCTTAAATTTTTGCTCATTTTTTTGCAGCCTATTGTTTCTGTATTCTTTATTTAACTTGCCCTTAAACATCAAGCCATAATGACTTTGATTAGAGTAATGATTTACCATTTATTGTCCCTGATACTGCAATAGTACTAGTGTAGTAGTAGTTAGATTAACTGATAACAGTGTGGGGTCTATTTAGGTTGTAAAGAATCCAAGTCCTGCATTCTGGATTGTGACATGAAATGCTGTGTTCTTGTAAAATTTAGACAGCTATTAATTAAGAGCATAGCTGCACATCAGATATACTTAGCATCTTGGTTATCTGTACCTGGACTAATTCAATAGTGTCTTTTTAAAGCTCTTTCTTGTTGAAAACTTCCCCCTCCCTGCCTCTCCGGGCTGTCTACTCCATTAAAAAATGATATTTTTGAATGCTTCAGACCTCTTTTTAAATACATGACATTTCAATGATGTCCAAAACAAGTAAGTCCCTAACTAAATTGCTGCTACAATAAACTCTTCCTTAAGGCAAAGAAAAAAACCAATAACCTGAGTGTACTATGCAGGTTTCTGCAGTTTCATCCTGATTTTGTTAGTCAACAACATTCTAGAGGAATATGACTTTAGAATGAACTTGTGAACTATCTCTGGGGGCTTTTCCTTGATAAATTTTATTTTTTTCACAAAACACCTTCTTTTGAGTGTTAGGGCTTTGGCAGCCACTAAACGCTGACAAATACTCTCTGATCCCTCTCCCTCCCAAAAATGGAATGGGAAAGGGAATGAGGCAGAGAGACTTAGGGATTGGAAAACCCCACCAAAGCTAAACAGATTTAATAAAACAATATTAGAAATAACAAACTATATACAAATATATACAAACCTAATATTGAACTCAACTCCCCAGCTGATAACAAGCACCACTGATGCTGCAGAGCAGGCAGCACTCGGGAAGTCCCAGTCTCAACAGCAGAGGGGAATTGGACAGAGGATTTGGATTCAGGAACTCAGGATTGGGATTTAAGGCAGAAGATCAGAGTCCTCCTCAGATGCTGATTATTGAAGAAGAGGTCTTGAATCCCATGATTCCTCAGCTTGATACCAAATATGATGTATATGGAATGGAATACTCTTGTCAATCACTTGTCCTGTCTGTTCCTCTCGAAAGGTGTAACCTAATTCCTTGTGACCCTTCTTACTTCCCAGCACCCCCAGAGTGGCACACAATATCCAGCAGTGACCTTGGTCACTACAGGAATAGCTATAAACAGGAGCCTTTCTTAATACTAATCCCAGGCAGTAACTGTAAACCTCAGGTGTTACCACTTGCAGTAACACACTATCTGAAAAAACATGTTACTAACTTCAGAAAGTGCAGCCTATTAGAAAAGACTGAGCTGAAACATGAAATCACTGAACAGAATTTAGATTTATCTCAGACCAGTGCACCTTTAAAAAGATGTATAAACTCTGTAGGCTTCTTGTCCCAGTATGCACGAAAGCTCTGCTCCTGTGCTAGTTGTCATCAAATGGATTCAAATTGCTGAATCATGGAACCAGCCACAGAATGGCTGACACTGGAAGGAACTTCTGGAGGTCACCTGATCCAACCTCTCTGCTCAAACAAGGCCACCTTGAGCTGCTTGTCTAGGACCATGTTGAGATGGCTTTCAACTGTTTCCAAGGAAGGAGACTCCACAGCCTCCCTGAGCAAACTATGCCGGTGCTCGGTCACCTCAACAGCAAAAGAGAGTTTGCTGATGTTCAGAGAGAACCTCCTGCGTTTCAGTTTGCGCACATTGCTCTGGTCTTGTCACTGGGCACCAATGAAAAGAGCCTGGCTCCATCCATCCAGCCTAAATATCTTCAGGTATGTACACACACTGATGAGGTCCCCCCAGGGCTTTCTCTGAACAGCCACAGCTCTCTCAGCCTCTTCTCATAGGACGGTTGCTCCAGGAGCAAATACTGCTGACTAGTTCTTTCTAAAAGGGTTGTCTCAAGGAGCAGAAAGCTAGACAGGCTGTCTGGATGGAAATGCACCGTACATCTAGTCAGAAAATCATCTCACCCATCCCCAGAAGCTTTAACAGCGTCTTGATTATGAGAGTAGATGTAGCGAAAAAGAGGTATTTTACAGAATGAAGCAGTAAAACTAGTCCATGAGACAGAGCATCAGGACTCCACTTCCAGGAGCACTTTCCATTGCAGGAATTTGCTATGTGAATTCGACTGCCCTCTTCCCACTTTTTCTTTTCTTTTTCCTCTTTCCTACCTATTTTCCTTAACGTCAATGTTGCTATTACCTAATAGTTAAGAGTTTAAATTAAGAATTTAATACTATCTTATTTTTTTTCTTAAAGGCACTATAACTATATGATCCAGTTACAATTTTATGTTTCTCACTTTTATTTTTTTGCTTTACATAATTATTAAAAATTATAGGTTAACTTTAAATATATTAGAAAGTTAGATATTTAAAGAATATTATTCCCAGACTTCAGAGAATTTTTAATTATGCAAATAGTTCAATGCAATGCACAAGCTGAGAAAGCACAAGAGCATGAATTTTTATCAGTGTTAGTTGCTAATATGAATGGGATACATTTATTGAATATCTAGATTTTTTTCTTTTACTTTGAAGACCGGATTTCACAGGAGGAGACCACGCATCTTAGTGCACAGTGTCACTGTATTTTTCCAGGTATTCACAGAATTTTCTTATGAGTCATCACCCTATAATCCCTAGTACAGTTATTACAAAAACCGTGGAGCATGTGAAATGGTTGTTTCCCTTCTTTGCTCATTCCTGAACCAGCCAATGTGTCCCAGTGTATAACAATTAAATCAGGAGAAGAGGAACACATACAAAATATCTGTAAATGTGACACCACTGTCACAGACTGCTAATGAGGAAACCGCACTCGGCATGTTGGAGCTGCCACTCAATAGTCAAGCTCCTCTCTCTGCGCACAGACAACAGGTCTAATATCCATTCTTCAGGCATTCAGTCTTCTCCCGACTTTATCAGGAGCTTTGTATGTGTAATGAATGCAAGATGAGCAGCAGGAAGCCCAAATTAAACTACAGTGCAATCTATTTACTACTGCTCTTGCAGCATTACTGAGAAATATCAACATATTGCCTTCAAATGGAGAACGGACCATAAGAGCAGATGGAAATAATGTAAATGGATGAACATACATGAGGAGCTGAGATTAGAACTCATCCTGATTATCATTTTTAAAAAAGAACAATTGACTCCTGTGACATTATGAAATGTCATATAAGCAGCTGGGCTGAGAGCTGTGTAGGAAAAAGGTTACACATGAGATATTATTTGGTTCATATAAACTTCTTTCCCAGCAGCACTGAAAACAGCTAAAAATGCTTATATATTTTTAATGAAAAAAGGAAGACTTGCAGACTCCATAGATAGACAGGGTAATCAGAATGCAGACATTTGTATAAATTCCTAATAAAATCCCGGTAAGCAACATAGATTCACATAAATCGTATTGTGTTCCTTTGCATCTGATTTCCTGACCTTGTTTGAAAATCCTTCAGTAGAACAGGGAGTTGTTTATTTTTACTAGATTTCATCTCAGGATTTCTAGGTATAGCATTGTCGTGGGTTAGGGCTGGGCCGGCC
>NW_009732938.1:363-1146 GCF_000703405.1 Apaloderma vittatum | reverse complement strand
GAGCAGCCTGCAGCCCGGCGCAAGCCCCGGCCGGAGCTCTGCTCCCTCCAGGAGGGGCCGGGGAGAACCCCCCAGCTCCGACCAGCATCCCACTTCTCCTGGAGATAAGCAATTCATTAAAAAAAAAAACAAAACCCACAAAAAACCCCCATTGGTTTGGTTTGGTTTTAGTTTAAATGAGCATTTCGGGGCCTTCAGCCTAAGGTGGATTTTCTTGAAGCAGTGGTTTGTGCTAACAGTCAAAAAGCCGGACGCTTCCCATCGCCTCGAGTCTGAACTGCAGCCTCATTCCGAACGGAAAAGGGACCGACGGAGGCCACGGAAAAGCCCCGGAGAAGCAACTCCAGAGGCTCCAAGTCAACAGCCCGTGGACCAAGACAAGGGGGCAAAGAATAGCGAATATTCTGAAAGACAAGGTGACAAAGAATAGCGAATATTCTGATTGCTTTCGAGAGGTTAAGTGCAAACGAACTGGTTGAACGATGGGGTCCTGTCGAGTTTGGAAAAGCAGAGCCTGGACTGGAAGTTTGTCTGAGCAGACACACCCCACAGTAAAAAACACCCTCAGAACCGCGGGTGCTTGAACGTGCAATGATACAGCTCACCCGCTCGGCGTCCGCACCCCCCGCTAGTGCCGGGACTTGGGCTGTGTTAAAGAAAAAGTTTAAAAAATATTGGATCAAGAAAAAGGTCTCTAGAAAACTTTACATTTCGTCTGAAGCTGCTCATCCAGATCTTAAACACTGTCAAAACCCGGTTTGGGTACAAAAGGCAGAGACGGAG
>NW_009732938.1:0-329 GCF_000703405.1 Apaloderma vittatum | reverse complement strand
GAGCCGCACGGAGGGAAAGGCCAAAACGAGAAACACCCTCGAGTCAGAAAACACAGCTTTACCTACCTAGAGAAACAGCAACAAGCATCAAATGGGATTTTTGCTTGAACTGAAAAAACGTTAACGAGTCATTTCGTTCTCCCGCCTGCGCCCAGTGGAAGCGAGTCCCAGCGAGTCCTGCCCTCCAGAAACCTCCCCGAACCCGCCCTCCTTTTGTGGATTTGTACCCATGAGTTACCGCGTTAGAAGGTGCACACTTACGAATCAAGAAGTTATTTGCAAACCCAAAAGCTCTCAGAAAAATAGGTTTAAGGTGAATTTAGAAATAT
>NW_009732937.1:7296-17444 GCF_000703405.1 Apaloderma vittatum | reverse complement strand
CGTGACCCCAAAGATCGGGAGCCCTTTCACTGCCAAAGCTCTTATTTTTACTGCACTTGGTTGGAGATTTATGAATTGAGTCATGTTGTATTCATTTCACGCTCTTAAAATAAAGACTCTGCATATAGCAGGCTGATCTGATTTGTGACACTGAACGCTCCCCTTCAATACTGACATTTTGACAATATAAGAAGGGAAAAAAAAACATATCTCTGATCTGATCTTGCAAACAAAGCAATCGTGGGAGGCAGGATCAAGTCATTCCAGAAGATTCTGCATTTGTCATATTGCAGAGAGGCTAGACTGGGTGGAGGGAGGGAGGGGGTGCTTTAAAGGGGAAAACTGTGCTTTATGTTTGTCTTCTTAGTCAGGTCTGAACCTTTGCGAGGAGCTGGGGTGTCCTCCTTAGCTGATGAAAAGTGAATGCTGATCTAGGAATGTCGCAGTCTGCCGTGGGTGCAGCTCTCTTTGCCCAGATTGCACCATTTTGTCAATAACCTTGCATTTATCAAACAGACGAAACTGTCACAGCCCGAGAACGGGGAGGGAGGAGATGTCTTATCAAGAAATGAAATACAGATAATCAGATATTATCATATTAAACCAACCAGGCTATTCCTCTGCCTCACTTCTGGCTTTGATACCGTTTCCTGATAATGGCAGCTATTCATTTTAAGGCAAAGCCTGCTGTGTGAGCAGATCCTACAGCTCATTTCCCACCGATAATACAGCCGCGGTGACAAAGCCGACAGGGATATGCCTGGGATGCACAGCCGTGTTGCAGTGTGCCCACCGGATGAATTTCCCTTGCTTGCTCTCCCGGGCTTGGGGTTTAAACCAAAGGCGTTGTTAGAGATTACATGTACGTTTTTGGGGTTTTTTTCCTTTTATCCCTTCTGGCCCTGGTGAAACAGTAACTCGGGCTAAGGCCGCTTATCAGCGGCCGTGTAGTTTGGCCGTAAGAAAATGATTCACAGCAGGAGTGCCGCAGCAAACAAAAGGCAGAGCTTTGTTCTTCATTTCTGCAGGGTGCTGCCCCAACCCTGTGGCGGCCGGTCCGGGCGGCGACGGGCATGTCACGCTCGGTTCTCCCTGTCACCGTCCTGCGTGTCACCCATCACCCATCCCCCAGCTCGGGTTGTGCGGGAGGCTGGTGACCTCGCACTCATTTCCGTAGCAACGCCTAGTGATGTCATATGCCACGGTCCAAGCTGCAATGCACCCAGGTGGTAGCAGAGAGCATGCGGGCTGCGCCTGGGGAAGGTGATGCAGAAGCATTCCCGCGGTTGGCGGTTGTCGCTGGGTTTGTCTCATGCCCTCCAAAGCGAGCTGGCTGCCGGCTTCCTAAATGCTGGGTGGCTTCCCTTTTAACGGTGTGTGGAAAAGAGGTTCGTCTCCCTGCAGCTCGAGCTCGCTGTGGGTGTTTTGGTGGTCACCTCATGGGTGGTACCGCTTTAATAATTTAAAATGGAAATGGTGTACTGGGGCTCTTACTGGCTGCTCATTCACCCGGTGCTGCTTGCCACAGCCATGTACCACATCACGGTGGTTTCTTCCAATTAATGTCATAGATGTAATAAGGTCTAGCTCCTTCTGTGCTGCGAGCCACCAGTGCCCCTAATCAGCATGAGCGGTCGCGTTGCCACTGCCAGAGCACAACTGCCCCTTCAGCCCCCCAGTGCCCCTGATCTGATGGGGAGCCTGGCTAAAACACAGCAGACGGTTCCCTTGGCTGCCAGCTTGGCAGCAGAAGGTGATGCCGCACCCACGAAAGGTGCTGGGCTGGCTCTGTGGTACGACTGTGTGACCTTGGTCACATCCCTTCTCACCTCAGCGCTCTGGGGGTACAGCCAACCCTAGAATGTGGGGAGGAGCTGGAAAGCTCCCAGCAGGCGCCTGAGGTGGTTGTCGTGCCTGCTCGTCGGTGGGGTGGGCCTTGGGCTTGCTGTCCCAACCAGTGCTGAGCCCTAGCAATTTCCTTCCCAGCCCGCTGGCTTCGCGTGGGTAGTGGGCTCGCCCTTGAGAAGTCGAGGGTGCAACACAAATTCCTCCCATTTGGAGGGGACGTGCCCGTGGTTGGAGGAAGCTGCCTTTTGGGGTGGTTCAGCTCTGCAGAGAGTTTGCTGTCAGACCCAGCGCCAGGGCTGTGGATCGATATCCATTAGCTGGTGATGAGCGATGCTGCTGGAGGCTTCTGGGAGGTGGAGCCCCACCAAGCCCCCAGCAGGTCCTGCCGGGGGAGCATGTGCCTCCCTGTAGACCTTGAGATGCAAAAGTGAACAAGCAAGGTGGTTGCAGTAACTTTCTGCTGGAAAAAACTTGCCTAAAAAGAGTGTGTGTGTGTGTATTATTACATTGTACCTGTGTAACGTGGAGGTGTGGGAACGTATGGTGGAGTCTTTGAGCTCACGTGAAGGTCTCCTGTGAAGGGAACGCTTGGCTGGTTGACTTTGGGGACCCAGCTTCTGCAGCGGGGCCGTGGCTGTGCTGTATCATAGAATCACAGGATGGTTTGGGTTGGAAGGAACCTTCAAGATCACGTAGTTTCAACTCCCCTGCCTTGGGCAAGGACACCTCCCACCAGGCTAGGTTGCTCGAAGCCCCGTCCAACCTGGCCTTGAACCTTCCAGGGCTGAGGCAGTCCTCGCTGTAGGTGAGGCCAGTTGGCTGTGGGTGTGGAGGGGTGAAGGTTGGAGATGCTGAAAAGCTGCTGCCCAAGCTTTAGACACAACTGGCTCTTCTTGGTGGGGACAATGGCCGTTGTGGGTGGAGGAGGAGAGCGAGCATGGGGTCCCTGGCACAGTGTTTGTGGGATCTCATCCGTGACAAGGTTAGCGCAGGTAACGGGGCTTCATGCGAAGAGCAGGCTTGCCCTTGGGAAGAGAAGGGAGCAGCACAAATCCCTCCCTTCTGGAGAGTCCCGGGGGAGCGGAGCGGGCTCGACGAGCTGCTTTCTGCTTTGTGGCGCTGACGAGACAAAAGGCTGAGGTGGAAAGGCTTCTGCAGGCTGAGTGCTGGGCAGGCCATCTGCGGTGGTGGGAAGGGAGCAAGGAGCCTGAGCTGCTGTAGTAGCACTTCCCAGGGGGGCCAGGAGGAGCTTTGGAAAAACCATTTCCAGCCCTGAGGTGGAGAGGGTTTGTTGGCGGCTAATGACAACATCGCCACGTCTGCTGCCAGCCCTTGCGCAGGCGTCTCAAAGGCTTCTCAGCCCCGTGGTGCCTCCTGGACCACTGTGTTCCTCCTGACACGCTCCTACACTCAGAGGGGAGGGGTCCTCTCACCCTTTGCTCAGACCTGAGGGATGGCGGTTGGGACGAAGGGGTCCAGGCCATTGGGACTCACGACTGCAGCTTCCTTCCTGAAGGTCCGTGGGGTCAGGATGGGGTGGCCGCTGCCTGGAGCTGTGGTGCTCCTGACCGTGTAATGCTGCACGGCGTGGGTTGCCTCCGAAAATCAGCCTCAGGACCTTGTAGCACGTGGTAGACTGTGACATGTCTGTGGGTCGGCCTCAGACAGGTGACAGCGTGCCCTGTTAGGGCACTGCACGCGTTGACTGCATTCACTGGCGAGTCTTCAGCAGCTCAAGCTCTTAGGAATTCCCCTCTAAGCTCCCAGTAAGTCTTTATCTCTGAGCTTTAGGAAAAGTCACTGACTTGTGAGACCCTGCTAGGTTTCTCTCCGTTGGCCAAGCGTAACAGCCCGACAGACATTTGATGAGGAGTCACTCTTTTTGAACTGAATGAGAGTGATATTGAGACTCTGATGGAGAATGTAGCTGTTGAATCCTCTGCAGATGTCTGGGGTACTCAGAAACAGTCAAGCTCTTGGGTGAGGACTGGCCAAGAGCCCTTGGGTGTTTTGAGCTTAGCCAGTAGATCTTTTGGATGGTGGCTAGCCCTGAAAGTGCACAAAGGTCAATGGGAGTTCTCTTGGTTATCTTCTTTTCCTTTCTTTCTTGCATTGTGTCTTGTGGTTAAAGATGACTGACCCACAGGAGATCCTTTTTCTGTTTCTGAACACCAGGTAAGATTCATTGTATGTATAGACAAGCCCTATCTGCCCACGCTTTGTTCACCAGCTGATCCCAAAGCTGCTCTCCGGAATAAACTCTTTGGGCACTGGTGGTTTGTTTAGTCTGGAGAAGAGGAGGCTGAGAGGAGACCTTATTGCCCTCTCCAACTACCTAAAAGGAGGCTGTAGTGAGGCTGGTGCTGGTCTCTTCTCTCTAATTACTAATGACAGGACAAGGGGAAATGGCCTCAAGTTGCGTCAGGGTAAGTTTCGATTGGATATTCGGAGGAAGTTCTTTCCTGAACGAGTGGTGAGGCACTGGAACAGGCTGCCCAGGGAGGTGGTGGAGTCACCAACCCTGGAGGTGTTTAAAAAAAAAGTAGATCTAGCACTTGAGGCTGTGGTGTAGTGGTTGGGTGTGCTGGGATGAAGGTTGGACTAGATGATCTTCAGAGGTCCCTTCCAACCCCTGACATTCTGTGACTCTGTGAACTTGGGCTTGGTAGAAGCTACAGAAACACCAGACCTTCAGCTCTAAAACTGGTTTCTGAATTGAAAATGCCCACACCTCTGAAACTTGGTGGCTCTGTTCTTGGCTTGTCTGAGCTGGATGATGTCGTTTGGCATCCTCTTAGCAGCTCTTGTGAGTGTCCTAGAGGGTGCTCGCGGGAGAGGTGAGGGGTTTATTATTACTTATTATCCAGATAATCGTGTTGTACCCTCTGCCTTCTCTGCTGCTGGGCCCTCCTCTGGGATCTGGATTGTGATCAGGGCAGATGCTGAACATGCTTCTGTTTTCTGTTTTCCTTAGTTTGAGGATCCCCAACATATTTTTTGCCTCCACCCCAGCTCTGTGTATTACTGGACCACTTCGTTTTAAGCTGTTTTCGTTTGTGTGTCTGGGCTGACAGCATCAGAGCTGGTCAGGAGCGTGGTCAGCTTGGCTTTCTGGGTAGGAATAAGAAGTCTCAGCCCTGCAGAGCTTAAGATCGGGAGGTGGAGTACAAGCAACCTGGTGGTCCCCAGTAGCCCATGGAGGGGCTTGGGCTTGATCAGGGTTTTGTTCCCAAGCTGGTGGGTGACCCCAGGCCCCTTCACAGTCCTAAGTGCGAGGATTTTCAGAGCGTGATATTTTACTGCATCAGTCCCTGCTGGCATGTCACACACTTGGAAGAAGCTGGAACCGAGATGCAGAAAGGTGTCGATGCGCGCGGGGTGGCGCGTGGGACTCCACCTGTCCCAGCAAGCTGGTGTTGTGCTGAGCTGCTGGGCCGGGCTGGTTTGTGTGGTTCGGGGTGTGCCAGTGAAAGGACTCCTCAAGGGCAAAATGCAGGTGGTGGGAGCTTTGTCACCGTGTGAGCTCAAGGGCCTCTGGTGTCATTGTACTGGTGAGCGACACTTGAACCTTGAATACCATCTTCTGCCTTAGTTCTCTAAAGAATTTGTGCTCCCAGTAGACGCTCTGGGACAACATGAGTGAGCACGTAGCAGCCGGCCCATCTGAGTGTCGTGAAACTGTGGCTCTGGGTGGGGTGAGGGGTTGAGCCATGCAGATGGTCACACCATGGTGCACCAGGAAGGAGGAGACGTGCTGGTCACGTTTACTGTTTTGATTGATGCGTACCTGTGGTTAGGAGTCAGTCATCTAGCTGTGACTCTTGAGGATACAAGAAGAAACATGTCTCAGGGTGCAGGTGATGGATGGCTGGGTGGCAGCCATGAGACTTCACATCTGGAGGAGCCTCCGTGACCGGTGGCACATCTGGCAGGGTATAATGCACAAACTACAGCTGAGCTCCTCAGCTTCTCTTTGGAGCGGCTTCGTGCCAAGTGACGCGTGTACGCCCTGACAGAAAGTTGTGTGCGAGGGTACGTTTTGAGGAAAAATAGGCAACTCAGGCTTTTGTGTGTCCAACTGCCGACGCTTGAGTAGCCACCTGCTTCTTGGGAAGTGGCTTCGTCTTCGCTCAGACGTGCCCTGGGACGCAGAGCACTCCTGGACTCATCAGTGCAGCTTCTCTCCCTTGGCAGAGGTGAGTAGTGTGTTGGGAGCTCAATCGCAGCCTGGCGGGGAAGAGAGAATCACAGAACAATTCAGGCTGGAGAAGGCCCTTGGGATCATCGCGTCGGAGAAGCCCCTTGGGATCATCGAGTCCAACCATTGACCCTACACTACAAGTTCACCCCTAAACCACATCACCCAACACCCCATCTGAACGACACTTGAACACATCCAGGGATGGCGACTCAACTCCCTCCCTAGGCAGTCTGTGCCAGGGTCTGACCGCTCCTAATGTCCAGAATTTCTTCCTAATGTCCAGAATTTCTTCCTAATGTCCAAAAAAGGACTGTCAGACTAGTTCAGGTGAGGGCTAGCTGATAGGTGAAAGGAAGAGAGGGCTGGAAAACTGGAATAACAGTGGGACAAAGGACAGCGAAACAGGATTTGCCTGGCTTCCCAAGCATTTCTCCATTGGCAGTCTTGATGGAATGTGGCCATCATCCTCCACTTCACCAGGGCAGAGCTGTGATGCAGGGCTCTCCTTGTCTCTGGATAGCTGATGCACCCGTGATGCTTCCAGGCATTATTCTTCGCTTCGGTGCTCTGCAGCTCAAGATAGGTTTTTCCAAAGTAGTGCTTGTGTTATCTGGTTTGCAATCAGCTTAAACTTTCTTTCCTTTGCTGTCCAGGCCTTTGTTATTTCTTTATCGAAAGCTAAAAGCCTTAACCACCTTCTCTTCCTTACTGGAGAGGTGACTAACTGAACTTGTCCATCCCTCCCTCCTATTAGACTTACACAACTGCAGACAAATGGCAGCCTCGTGTCTGAAAAGCGAAAATGTCCTGAAAACAGTAGCAAATATTGACTCAATTTGGTTCTGCGAGCGATGGTCACCACTGGAAAGCGATGGCTCGGAAACCCATTTTAGTTCCTGCCGAGATGAAGGGAAAGCAGCTGTGAATTTGTTGCTGTAGTGCTGAAGAGATGGTAGGTTTGTCGTTCGACCTCTGAAACCTTCAACTTGACCTCAGGACGCTGGTCAGACAAATACTCAGTTTTGTGCTGGTAAAAGATAAAAGGCTCTGCCCTGGCTGCTGCCTCCAGACGCTGCCTGTGCTGCCAGCACAGCTTTAGGGCCTTGGGCTGGGGGAATTTTTCTTCCCCCGTGGAGTCAGAACGGTTTTGTGGGAGCCTGTGGTGGTGGAGGAGCCTGCAGGGTGGGCAAGGCTGCGGAGGAGCTGGCAGGGTACAGGCAGGACGCCCATGCTACCGAGTCCTTCCTGGTCTCTACGTCCCCCTCCGAAGCAGAGACCCCTCGAGCAGCTGTGGGGGACGTCACGCGTCTGCACTTGCTCTGGAGCAAGCGGGAAAGGGGAAGGATAGAGCCCAGCAACTGACTGGCCGTGGGGTTTGTGTCACCCGGTGGTGTGTCATCTCCTCGGCCGGGTGTGGCCGGCGCTGTCACAGCCAGCTTACTCTTGTTTGTTCTTCTGGCTGCTGGATCTGATGAGCAAAGTCCTTCCTCCCACCCTAAAACGAAAGCAAACAGTGACAAAAGGACTCTCATTCTGCTCTTTCAGTTTTTTTGATGGGGTTTGGGGTGTTTTTTTTTTTGAAGTAAGAGGCTGGGCTCCTTTCTGCGGAGTCTGGATGTCGAGGTGTTGGGTTCTTCCTCGTGACTCTGGGTGGGATCCCCCCTCAGGGAGGAGCTCGCCTTTGTCCAGCTGCTCTGAGCGTGCAGTGACGGTGAGCCCGAGCTGCCGCGTCCCTCCGGAGCCCCAGAGCTGCTGGCGTTGGTGGGGCTTGGCTTTCCCCGAGGAGCCTCACCCTGGCTGCAGTACCCATTTGCTTGGTGGGGTCTGGAAATGCTCAGAAATAGGAAATTTTGGAAAATGGAGCTGAAATGATGAGGCAGCAACCCCTGGGCAGTGGGAAATGCTGGTGAGACTGTGTCTCAAAAGCGGTGCCTTCGTGTAGCTGTTGAAACAAAAGCCTTTGTCTGGCTGTTGAAGAACAACATCCCCCAATCCCAGTTTTTTCTGTGCTAACCCAGACTTAGGAACATCACGGGCATTAAACCAAACTGGTTTTTGGCCTGAAACTAGTGATGTTGTGCCCAAGGGCAGTGCATTAGTTAACAGCAATGGGAGAGTAACTAGAGAACGTGTCACTGATGATGGCATGAGATTCTTTTAAAGTGATCCCCAGATTAGGGATTAGAGTACTTACTGCTTTTCTTCTATAAAGGAGATGTTAGACTTGAGTCAGGCTCTGGGTGTTTGAGGCAGGCGCAAGTCCGCGGGGACTCAAAGCAACGAAACATTCCTTAATTGTTTGCAAATTCCCGCTGATCTTCCTGGCTGGGTTGGGATGTGTCTTTGCTTACGTGCCAGGCAAAGCTACTTGGCATGTCAGTGTGCTTCTGATTCCCCTCTGAAATGGTTTCAGCAAGGCTCTAGAAAAATAACCAGCGAGAAGTCGCAGCTCCGGTGTTACCGGGGCTACTGCTGGACGCGGCGTTTGGATGGTTTGTGGTGCTTGCAGCATGAAGCTTGTTACTGGGAGCTGGAGAAGCTGTACGTGAACAGACACGCGGGAGGTCTGTGCTTGTGAAAGGCTGATGCGTAGTAGTCAGCAGTGAATGAGAGTTTGGGGAAGATTAACAGCCTTTGATTTACGCCCAGCTGAGGCATTGGAGCTTCGTGCCGTTGGGCTATGTTCCGTGGGGTAAATATTTCATTACCTTGAAGTTGGGAGCTTGACTTTCGTGCCTTTGGTCCTGTCAAGACGTCGGCACCTGAGGGGCTCCATCACTTGTGAGGAACTGAGATCAGATCCACGGTAATTGTCCATTGGGCTTCAGAAGAGGGCTGGGAGGAGATAACTGGAGCCAGGCAGGGGTGGTTAAATCCACAGTCAGATCTAGAATAGTAAAGTGACCCTCCTCACAATTTAAAATCAGCTGCAGCGCTCCAGAAAGCTGCCCGAGCAAGAACTTGACTTTCTGTTCTGCAAGTGCACTGAAGAAATTAAGTTAAAAAAAAGGTCTTTGCTTGAGGTGTCTAAGACCAAGTCTGAACTCCCTGAGGCAGTGGGAGGGTAAAGTACATCTGGAGGGATAATCACCTTACTCGTCGATGCGGAAATTAAACCTATCATGGAGCTGGCATGCTGGAGTCCACCTGGGTGTTCTGGGAAGTCTCTCACTGAGCCTGGAAAAACACGTTTCAGACACTACAAGGAACGGCTGGTTCTGCAGACCTAGAGCAAAAATCTCGGGGTTCGGTTGGTTGGTTTCGGGGGGGATGTTTTGTTATGTTTCTAGAACAGTCCACCTGGGTGTTCTGGGAAGTCTCTCACTGAGCCTGGAAAAACACGTTTCAGACACTACAAGGAACAGCTGGTTCTGCAGACCTAGAGCAAAAATCTTGGGGTTCGGTTGGTTGGTTTCGGGGGGGGATGTTTTGTTATGATTCTAGAACTTCACTGTTGTTACAAGCAAATCTTGCCCAGTTGTTCGGGGTAACGACACGAAGCGGTTAAAAACTTCAGGCTCTGGTTGCAGGGAGCTGTTTGCATGGTTGCGGCTTCTCCCGTTTCATCCTGCAACCCCAGCTCGCTCTCGGCCTGTCCCGCCCTGTCCTGCCCGTCGTTTCTCTTCTCCTGACTTGGTCCAACCGGGTAGAGGTCATGGGTACAGCGGAACGCTGTGGGTTTTTGAGCCCCTGATTAAGGACAAGCGTTGGCCTGGCACTCGGAGCTCCAGGGAAGGATTTGACGATCTGGTGGCAGGGTGCTTACTGCCTGGCAGCGGGGCTGGGGGTGAGCAGGAAAGCACTAATATCTGAGCCAGATTAGTACTCTTAGGAGCTGTGAGGTAAGTCTTTAAGCAGCTAATGCTCCCGGCAGCGCTAAACACCCTCCCCGCATGAGACTCGGTTCATTTATCTGGTGTGTTCCTGCTTGCGTGCTGGAGTCTCTATAGTTTGGGTTTGTTTTACCCTAAATTGGAGGACAAAAAAAAAAGTCTTCTCCTATATTGGCCAAGTCCTAAGATTCTGGAAATGACCATCAGTCATCCCATGGATGGCTGCTTCAGCTAAACGGCCTGTGACTGGATGGGCTTTTCTGAAG
>NW_009732937.1:2122-7265 GCF_000703405.1 Apaloderma vittatum | reverse complement strand
GCAAAAGAAAAAAAAAAGTCTTTAAACTCCTCAAGAGCTTCTCAACTCGCACCTGCGGATTTTCAGTGCAGCCCAGAAGACCCTGTAGAAATCACGGGCTTGTTGTTCTCCTTTTGAAAGGATGTGCTCCAAGCTCCTAACGCTTTTGGTGTGCTCCAGGAGTGTGTCTGAGCTCCCCTGGCAGTGGCCCTGGGCTTTCAGAAAGCTGGGAGAAAAGGCCTGCTAGAGCTGATAGCCGGAGGAGGGACTGCTCCCCGGGCTCTGGGTGGTGGAGCGGGGTGCTGATCGGGGGTTCCTGCTGCTGAGGTGCCCGCAGAAATGGGCAGCTGATGCCTGTCAGCCAGCTGTATCTTGGGGAAGGAGTAGCTTGGCATCCTTCTGTTCCTTCGTAGTTACCAGGCAAAGGTGCTGGTAGCCCATCTGCCTGGGTGACAGTCCTCTTAGCCACCGGGACTGATGTGGTGCCGCTCGCTGCTTTTCTCTCTGGTGGGCAGGAAGACACTAGACCAACGGGGATTCATTATTTTTCCCTGAGAATTTTGAACAGGTACGAGGCGGTTAGCAGCAGCAAGATGGTGAAACAAGTTGTCCTACGGCCGGTTTTCATCTCGTTGAAGAGTTTGGCTCTCAGGAAGGCTGGTGAGAATCAGGGTGTTAACGAGGAAGACGAGAAGAACTTGGGCAGAATTCCTTAATGCCTCAAAAAGCAGATGCCTCAGAAAGCTCTACGAGCTACGGGACCACGTGCTGCTAATTCCAAAATGGTTTGTAGTTCTATGTGGCTGTAGCACGCACGATGCCCGCACTGGGAGGCCGCAGTTCTTCCATCGAGGTGGTTATTGCGACATGCCTGTGTTGTCCTCTGCTGACTGGACAGGTTGAGAGGACTAATGCCACACTTCAAGGCAAGCGGGTGGTCCCTGACGGTTGCCTTATCTCCAGAGCTTCAGGAGAAGCTGGAGAGGCAGATCGATGGCACCTGGGTCTCCCCCAGCGGGGAAAAACTCGAGCCGTTAGCCCAAATGCCGGGACTGCAGCGCTGCAGATAAGGGCTGGTGCACAAAATGCTGCTACCAAATGCAGAGCGGCAACGGCTCGGAGCTGCGCTGTTGTCACTGGCTTTCTCACCTTGGCACCTCAGGACCTTCCACATGCAGGAATGACCCAGGTGGTTGAAACTTGCTTTGTCTCTGACTGAGGTCCATCAGAGCCAGGCTACAGCTCGAGTGGATCTGCAGGCTCCGCGGACTTGATCAAACCTGCGCATGGCGCGATGAAATCCGCTTTGCCTGAAGTAATTGTTAAGCTGCAGAGGCTGGCGAAATAAATGAGTTCTTCGCATCTCCCAATTTGAAGACTTTGTCTCGGGTGGTTCAAAGTTGCCGTGGATAATAAAGGCTGCAGAGCGGGATGAAAGCCTGCAGAAACCTAACGAGTGTCTGGAGAGCCTGCGTAGCCTCTGAGATCCAGTTACGCCAAGAGCAGTGAACACCCTCACTTTGCAGGCTCTGGTCCTTGATGCGCTCGGAGCGGTTTGAAATGCGATAGTGGAACCATCCCCTGTGCCCTCAGCCGCTGTCCTGCCATGAGAGCCAGCCCTGCCAGCTCGAAAAACAGGAACTAGCATCTCATTATTCATACTGAAACGGTCAAAGGAGACAGCCGTGGGGAACTCACTTCTGCCCGCAGCCTGCTTGCACTTTCCTGATCTAGTCGGAGACGAGAGGAAGGGCTCGACCTGCAGCCAGAAATTCCCCCGGCCTCGCTGAGATAAAACACAAGCGGAGAGGGCAACGGGAGGGGATCATCGAGAAGTAGTCGTATGGTTTCCATTCTGAAAGTATAACACTGGGGAGCAGGCTGGGGTACAGAAGGAAAAAGAGATCCGAACCGGTGAAATCTGCAAGATTTTAGATTTAGGTCTAGTTGAACACACGCCTACCTTGGATGAAAGTAGGACGGCGCTTAAGAAAAGCATCTTTCCGACGGCTGTGATGGTGTGATGGGACAGCTCGCCCGGGAGAAGCTGTTCTTGGGTAGGTCCTGTGACATCTAGTCATGACTGCAATCAAGCCACCGAGCGATGGTGACAACTTACCCTGCTTGAGGACAGCCATTTCCTCAGGAGCTAGGCTTAGTGAGGTGGGGAAAGAAAAACCAGGCGGCCTCTCTGACGTGTCCCCCAAAATGCCAGCAGTTGGGTTGCTGAGGGTGGTCTGGTCCCTGCAGACAGGCAGTGGTTCCTCACCACGAGACAGCAGCTGGAGCTGGGGGGGAAGGTGGCGTGACTGCAGGTGGTCACCATGGTTTGCTGAGCCTGGAGCTGTCGTGTGCTGGCTGCACCCCTTGCCGCTGGCTTCAGACCAAGTCAGAATTTCAGTGGTGAGACTTTGGGCCAGAACGCTCTTTCAGAAGGAACGTCTGCCTTTTTAAAAAAAAAGCAAAATGGAAAAGGGGACCCTCAGGCCAGGCCTTGGTGTGACTAATGAGTGGCGTGTGAAGGAGAACGAGGCAGTTGCTGGGGTTTCTGTGGAGAGATAACAGACCTGATTACACGGTGCAGAAGCTGGAGATAGAACAGAGGAAAAGGCGAGGGCTGAGAAGGAGATGGCTGTTGCGTGTCCTGGCGGAAGAGATGCTCTGGTGATGTTCAAAGCTTGTTCTCGGTCAGCAGTTTGAGGGTCATCTCTCCAGGAAAGCTTGGCTCCTCTGTCCAGTGTCTTCAGGGACTCAGGATCTCCTCTAGGTAATCAGAAAAGCAAAAGTGTTGAGGCTTATAACATGGATTAAACTGTCAAGTGCTGACAATGTTCCCAGGGGAAGAATCTTTGGGTCTGCTCTGCTGTATCCTGTAAGATAAGACATCAAAGCTAGCTGGGAGCCAGAAATGGGTGGGCACTTGGGTATAAAACTAAGTGAAATTCCGTGTGTATGAGGATAAACAGGTAAAACTAAATCCCCTGATGGATCTCGGTTGCAGCCAGCAACAGGGTGTCACGGAGCACTCAGGAACGATTACTGCAGACCTGCTGATGCCAGGTGAGAAGCAGAGGATAAGAGTCCTGCGATAAGCCCCGTAAGCAAACTAACCCACTGCTGCTCGGGAACAAACCTCCCGAGTCAGTCTTGAAAAAGCTGCTCCTGAGGAAAGAAGCTGCTGCTTCAGGAAGGAAGGTGCAGCAAGACCAACCCTTGGGCTTTTTGGAGGGCACTGACCTTGACTTCAGGGGCAGGTAGAGTTTCGCACGCTCCCTGGTTTCTCTGCGTGATAGAAATGCGATCCACGGGCTCGCTGGGAGGCTGCCGGGGTTTGGGCAGAGCGCTGAGTCAGAGCCGGGGTAAAGCAATCGGGAGAACCTTCTCTGAGATCACGCTGCAAATCAGAGGGCTTGGATTTGTCGAGTGGTACAAACCCTGAACATCCTGTCACGTTTGTCCCTCCCGACGGGAACCGTTGGACTGACCCTGTGGCTTTAGGGCACTTGAGCCTCAGGGATGCAATCACGGCACCCTCGGAGGCTGCCGAAACTGGTGAGGCTGAAATTTGGCAGCGTCCTCAAGCTCCAGGATGGAGCATGTAGTCTGCTCCCCAGCACTGCCAGGCACGGGGCTGCCTGCAGCGGGGCCGGTTCCTGGCAGGAGTGTCACCGTGTGCCGGCGTCGGGGCAGCTCTCTTGCAGGACGGACCATCCCAGCAGGGAAGTGCAAGGTGCCGCGGCTGGGGTCTCCTGCAGCTCTGCAGTAGTAACGAGCCAGGCCTGTGGCTGCTGGGCTTTTTTGGGAGGAAGAAGCAGAAAGGAAGGTGAGAAAGGTCAATTTTATTTTTTTTTATCCCCCCTGCTCTTTGGGCTTGGCTGTTTCTGCCCCGTGCAGGGCTTGACGCCAGTTCAGCCATGTGCATCTCCTGCCCCCCCCCGCCTCCAATCGACAGGGGCACCGGGGTGAAACGAGGCTCAACAGCTACGGAGGTTTGCGGTGCAGGTTCTGCTTTTCTCTGGTATCTGCCAGGGAAGTAAAACTCCAAAATGACTGAGCTTCCCAGAGAGCAGGTGAACTTCCAGCCAGCGGCTGATGGCTTTGTATTCCTGCCAAATGCCAAGTTGAGATTTTCCTTTGAATATTTGAAGTCTCTTGGATATTTGAAGTCTAGATGGAGATGTACCAGCGCTGGGAAAGGCATCGGGGTGACCGAATGCTCATAGGGTTGGTCTATGTGGGAGGGTGTTTGACCTGCCTGGGAGCCTGCTCAAAAGCAGGTACGTGGTTATCAAGGCTCCCTTTCTGCTCTGGTAAGTTCCCCGTGAGCTCCCTGGAGGAATCTGCTTTCTCCACAGGTGTACCTTCCGTCTGTCAGTGAGTTTGTTGAAAGGATTTTGACAGGCAACTTTCTTCCCTAATCCTTAATAGCTTTGAATTTAAAATGTTTGTGGCGAAGCTAATCCCACGGAACTCCCTGTAGTTTTAATAAATCTGTCCTCCAGTGAGACTCTTCTGGTGAGAGGAGGTAAATCTGCTGCTTTTCTGCCGTGGTAAATACCTACAGACTTGGTGGTGGGGCAGCTTTAAAGTCACCTGCTTGGTCCACCCTTCAAACTGGTATCTCAGCTCCATAAAAGCAAGACCCTGTGTGGTTTGCAGCCTTTGTAACCAAGGTCAGGCCAGAAAACTGTGGGAGTCGGTGAGCCTCTTGAGCATGGCTGTCGGTGTTGGACACTCCCAGAAGGTAAGTCAGGCTGGAAGTTCTGGATGGTTCTAGACCCAATTCCTTTACTCAGAGCAGGGTAACTGAGATGGGACAAGACCCTGAGTAACCCAATCAAGTTTTAGATGTCTCCAAGGACAGACAATAGCCCTAGGGTGGGGGGGACACCTTCATCGTGCTCTGGTGTCTTTCAAAGATGACTTCAACCGCATCTTGAATTTACGTTTGTGCAGGTGTCACTCTGAGGAAAGAATGAAGTTGTTAAGTCCTGTAAAAATCCAGACAGCTGGAGACTTCTGAACTTGGAGCGCTAGGCAGGCTGGAAGGGGGGTAGAAGTGACTCCCCCGGCGTATTTTGTGGCGCTGCGTGCAGGGCTGAGCCCCAGCCCCTCCAGGGGAAGCAGCCTTGGCTGGAGAGCTGGGACGCGGGTTGTGTCCTGG
>NW_009732937.1:1565-1892 GCF_000703405.1 Apaloderma vittatum | reverse complement strand
CCGGCCAGGCTGGAGGCATCTTTGTGGAGCAGCACGGGGCTGTACAGCAGCAGGGGGTGGGACTGGAGGCTCTTCTTCCTGCCTCTGCCTTGAAAGGAGTAGAGGGGCTCTGGATTAGGGACCAGAGCACTCTGCTAAGTACTGAAGCTACACCCTGGCTGTAGCTTGGTTTGGGAGGAGACCGTGACTGAAGAGCCACCCCTGGAGGGATTTAAAAACTATGTAGTTGTGCTCAGGGCCACGGGTTAGTGCTGGGCCTGGCAGTGCTGGGTTATCCATTGGACTTGATGATCTTAAAGGTCTTTTCCAACCAAAACAGTTCTAAGA
>NW_009732937.1:418-1369 GCF_000703405.1 Apaloderma vittatum | reverse complement strand
AAGAGTAGATCTAGCACTTGAGGCTGTGGTGTAGTGGTTGGGTGTGCTGGGATGAAGGTTGGACTAGATGATCTTCAGAGGTCCCTTCCAACCCCCAGCATTCTGTGATTCCAGGCCTCTCAGGTGAGGTCCTGGGCTGGACCATCCTGCGCCTTCCAGCGTGAGCCCTTGGCCTCCTCCTCACCACTGTAAATGTGGTTGTTGGGGCCCAGAACAAACCATGTCCGTGCAAACGCTTGTGAAAATGCCGTGGGGGTTTGCAGAAGCCTTTCGCATCCAGCCCATCACCTCACCCCTGTGAGAGGTGACTGCTGAGAGGAGGCTCCCAGGCTCCTTCCAGCTGGAAGGAGATGATGGCAGTGTCAAGCACGAGGCTTCCCAGGAGCTGAACTGGCCGAGGTGGCGTGGGGCAGCCGGCAGTGAGGTGGCTCCGTCATCTCAGTCCCTCTTTCGCCGCTCTTCGATGAAGAAAATCCTCGGTTGGAAGAACACGCTCTCACTGTGTGAGCTTTTAAGTCCTTGTCTGTGCAGATGCTGTAGACAGGTGTAGTTTTAACATCTAAAGTGTTCTTTGGGTGCCTCAGCAGTGGGCCCTGTGCTTATGAGAAGCCAAAAAGAGGAGCCCCCCGAGGCTGTGGCGGTGCTCCCCCACGCGGCTGGCTCGTGACCCTCGCCCGTCTCCACCCTCTCGCTTGGAGTGTCCCGCTCGCCTGCGTCACGAAACCTGACTCTCCTCCCACAGGTGAAAGGCGTCTCTTTCCATGAAGATTTTTCTCATTCTGGAAGAGGCTCAGCTTTTAAGAGATGGAAGATACCTCGAATAAAACCCGAGCAGCCCCTTTTGCTGGGGGCCTGGACCGAGGCGTGATTTCCAGCTGGCTCCCTCCAGGATGGGAGCGGGTGCTGGGTGGCAGAGCGGGACTGGGTGGGCCCGGCCGCCTCATCCTGCCT
>NW_009732937.1:0-323 GCF_000703405.1 Apaloderma vittatum | reverse complement strand
AGCCTCTGTCCAACGAAGAGAGGAACCTGTTGTCCGTCGCCTACAAAAACGTGGTGGGGGCGCGGCGCTCCTCTTGGCGCGTCATTAGCAGCATCGAGCAGAAGACCTCTGCCGACGGGAACGAGAAGAAGATCGAAATGGTCCGCGCCTACCGCGAGAAGATCGAGAAGGAGCTGGAAGCGGTGTGCCAGGACGTGCTGAGCCTGCTGGACAACTACCTGATCAAGAACTGCAGCGAGACGCAGTACGAGAGCAAAGTCTTCTACCTGAAGATGAAAGGGGACTATTACCGCTACCTGGCCGAAGTGGCCACCGGCGAGAAG
>NW_009732936.1:0-260 GCF_000703405.1 Apaloderma vittatum | reverse complement strand
CCTAAGAAGAAGAGGTAAAGCTTGCTGGGTACTTGGGGCTGGGCATTTCCCTCGGGCTGTGACATTTCCTGTTTCCATCACCGTGTGCCTTGAAATGGGGGGGGAAGAGCAGAACTCTATAGGAACAGATCCCAAGAGCCTGGGTCCCACATACTTTTTAACACGCTCCCCCCTTCCCCGTAAAAAAAGAAAAAAAATATTTGGAGTGGAAGTTCTTGACCCTGCTGCACTAAGAGCAGAGGCTGGAGAGGGCAGCATGG
>NW_009732935.1:1156-1426 GCF_000703405.1 Apaloderma vittatum | reverse complement strand
GTTCTCGGGCTGGGGAGGACAGAGAGATTGTTGTCCCATCACTGAGAGGGGACATCCCCAGCTCACGGGTCTTGTGTCTGACCCACGCCAGAGCGACACCGACTTGTAGGCATCCCTTCCATCTCAACCCATCCCATCCCATCCCATCCCATCCCATCCAATCCCATCCCATCCCATCCCATCCCACCTCATCCATCCCATCCCATCCCATTTTGCTCCATCTTGTCCCACCCCATCGCTCCTCTCCCTCACCAGGGCACCAGGCCCTTT
>NW_009732935.1:354-1070 GCF_000703405.1 Apaloderma vittatum | reverse complement strand
TGCAGTCCACCTCTGTCAGTTGGTAGTCATCATCGATGATCCGCTCGAAGAGCTCGCCACCCTCCACACTGCGCAGGGACAGACCACAGGGTCAGCTGGGGCTCCCTGCCCCACGCCACCCTCCTGCAGAGCCCCCTGCCCGCCCCGGGGACCCTGGACCAATCCCATCATGAAGATGCTGGTGCAGAGGCTGAGAGGAGCACACCTGCATGCATCCCACTGCGGCTCCTCTCAGCTCCCCTGGGCTTTGTAGAGCAGAAGATGCTTGGGAGCAAGAGGGCAGGGGGAAAGGAGCTTTGTGGGAAAGACCTGGGTCATATCCACCCTCAGCACAGCCGCAGTGGAAGGAGATGCTGTCCTGGCCAGGCAGAGCCCACAGCTACCTCCAAGCCCAGCGTGAGATGAGGAGATGCCCGAGAGGGAATGGGTGAGATGAGGGACAGTCCCCAGGGCCAACCCCTTCTGCCTAATGAGGGGCTGGCACAGCTGCCCCATTGCTACAGCATCCCCTCACACAGACATCAGGCCCCATGCAGTGACACCCTAGCACTCACAACTCCATGAAGAGGATGATCTCCCGGGGCGTCTCGATGGCATCATAGAGCTGGATGAGGTTGCGGTGGTTCAGCTGGTTCATCACATCGATCTCCAGCAGCACCATCTCCTGCAGAAGGAGCCCCACGGCAGCGCCAGGTGTCAGTCCCAGACCAGCCTCC
>NW_009732935.1:0-328 GCF_000703405.1 Apaloderma vittatum | reverse complement strand
GCGTGGGCCCACCCCGCCCACCCACTGCCTCAGCGCCATGGCCGGGAGGACCCCCCCCACCCCAGCATCGCTCAGACCTTGTCTTTGGCTCCCTGCTTGCGGATCACTTTGGCCGCCAGCTTGAGCCCCGTCTGCTTCTCTGTGCATGTGTGGACCTCGCCAAACTTGCCCCTGGGGAGGAAGGGAGGGAGAGATGCCAACGCCAGCAGCTGTCCAGGCTGCTGGGGACCCCCACATTGTTCCAGGGTGCTGCACACCCATCCTGCCCGAGGCACCAGCCCGTCACAGCCAGAGAAGTCCCACCGACCCAGGACTGCTGCCCGTGGCT
>NW_009732934.1:518-2743 GCF_000703405.1 Apaloderma vittatum | reverse complement strand
AAGCTCACCCGCGCTCGAGATGCTGCTGGGATGTCTCCTTTCTGTCCGCCTTCAGCATCAAAACGCTTTTAAAAGAGCGTTAAGTTCTCATCCCATCTGCCTTTTGTTAGAGCCTGTGCAGTGCCACGTCAAGAAAAAAACAAAACAAAACAAAAAAAATCAAAGATTCTGCTTGAGAGCATATTGCCTGGACAAAGTTCCAACCTCCTGGAGCATCGGAGTTTCGGACAGAAAAGCTCAAACCCCAAGAAGCCCTGGGCAGGGAGCACAGCCCTTCCCTGGGAAACCAGAACCAGCAGCCCAAAAAACAAGCACTGCACAGCAAAACCCATCCCAGAACGCTCACCACGTCCAACGGGGAAACGTTCAGGCGTTTTATTTTTGACCTTTTACTCCCCAGCGCACACCCAGAGAGCATTAAAGGCTCAGAGATGGAACGGAGCGTCCAGGAGGCTCGTGTCCTTCTTAGAAGGGGGCCTGGTACCAAAGGTGCTCAGGATCTACCCCAAGATGGGTTTCAAAACATTTTTCAAACCTTCAGGAGGGAAAAGCAAAGACAAAGATGGGTTTATCATCCAAGTTGTACCTGGAAGTATTTAACTTGTTTAGAGCCTGTTCAGTCTGGGTTTATTTATATAAAAGCAGCGAGTTCAGTAGCACACAGGCCCCTTGTGATACTTCCCGCAGGGGCTCACGGACAGATTGAGGCACCAACTGCTCAGTTCATCCCCATCGTAGTCTTCAACTCTTGCAGACCACCCGCTTTCTCATCACCCCATTGTTTCAAGAGCTCACTTTTATTCCTGAAGCAGGAACAAACATCTCGTGGCAAAAACAAGATGCTCAATCAACAGCCAACGCCTGCAAGTCAGTCCCAGATTATTCCCAGATCTTTCCCAGATTATTCCAGGCATGAGCAGACACATCCCCTGCCAGATTCTTTCTCATGGCACAAGGGCAGAAAATCCCAGAGGCAGCTGGCAACCCATCAACTGGTTGAACACTGAAGTACAATCACCACAGGAGCCACCCACCAGCACAGGTTTAACCTCCACAGCAGCAGACCCAAGGGACAGTGAATCTTTCTGGGTTCAGCCCACAAGATGATCCAGAAATTAAAATGAGACAGGTCTGAAGTGGGTTTCCACACCTTTCACCACCACACTCCTGAGGGGAGGCAGGATGAGTGCTCTGCAATCCCATTTCTGACTCCAAGGACACTCGGCAACTCCTTTCTGATTCCAAGACTTAACCAAGCAATTGCTCACAAAGAAACACACATCAAGCAAAAAGAAGTTTATTTAGTTCTCTACTGCAGACACAGATTTACAACCAATGAATTAACCTTTTAAGGCTTTATCGGAGGTAACACAGATGCAGACCACTGCTTTCACCCACAAGCCACCACCCATGTGTTAACTTCCCCTGGAATGTCATCACAGTTGCATCATGTCTTTCCCAACCACTGCCAGGCACGGTTGCTGCTCCATGCAACAGCTCACAGGCAAGCTAAATCCACACAGAGCTTTTTTTTATTCCCTTCTTACACTCCTGGCCTCCTGCCCTTTGAGAGCAACCCAATTCCACCAGAGCCCCACCGCTCTACCTGCTGCCCCCTGTACAGGTCAACCCCAGGCCTTGCTTCTCCACACCACAACCCTTCAGCTATGAGACCACCACGGGACCAGGCACGCTCCTGCTCTGCCTGGGCCTTTGTTCCGATAGAGGAGGCTGCCATCTAACGGGCAGTTCTCTTAATTATCCAGGCTGATACTCTAATACTTGCCATCTCTCACCAGACAACGTGGATTCTCTTCTGTTGTTAATATTTCACCGCAACCAGCCACCAGTATCTGCAACAATTAAGAAAAAGGTTTAAAATTAAGAAAGCTCATGTCTTGGCAAGCAGCACATAGAAGCAGCAGCTATTTGATGACCAGGTTAAGTCCAGCCACACATTCCCAGTCCTAAGCAGGGCTGACGTGCTCACCATGTGCCTTCCCTCTGTATCACCCCAGTGCTTCACCATCCACATTAAGACATTTTTTACAGGAGATAAAAAAATACAAATGTGGGCGATTACCTGGGTCTAATCCTGGGCTTTCATGACTTTCTATCAAGTTGTTTTTTTTTTTTTTTCAATTCTCATATTACACAAATAAGGCCTCAAACAAATTTACCAAGGAATCTCCCTCCCCCTTTAATAAAATTCAAGGAATTGCCTC
>NW_009732934.1:0-500 GCF_000703405.1 Apaloderma vittatum | reverse complement strand
AACAAAAGCTTAGAAGCTAGGGAACGCCTAAGCTAAACTTTCACTGTTCTACAGCGCCTATAAAATCCGCATTGGTATTCAACTACTTTAAGCCGATCCAATTCAATTTCCATAAGCCACTTAGAAATACTTCAAGCTTATTTAAAGTATAAACTATTAGAAGAACTCTACATACAACAACTAGGGCAATGCTACTTACCCTCTAAATCAGTGCTCCATCCCCTCGGAGCTTTCTAAGCTCTGAGCTAGAAAGAAGGAAAGGTATTTTAAGCAATTTCTCAAGATTTTGTTTCTCCTCCCTCCCTTCCCCCCCTCCCCAGCGTGAGCACGTGTCTCCCCACCCCCTCAACGCGGCACGATTTTAAAGCTGTTTCCTGCATGGTTTATCTCCTCTGTCACAGCCCGAGGGCTCAGAGAAGCAGTAGGAATATGCAGGCTGCAGACTCGAGGCCCGGCTTGTTCTCCAACGTCGTGGAACGGGACTATACGTCTCGGGCCCG
>NW_009732933.1:0-8569 GCF_000703405.1 Apaloderma vittatum | reverse complement strand
GGAGGGATGTCTTCATCCCAGTCATTGCCCTCGAGAGCCTGTGGGCGCAGGTCCCCCACCGAGCTGTACATTCGGTGGTTCCCATTGATCTGGGAGCCAGAGCCTGCAGGGAAGAGCGAGAGCAGGGCAGTGTGAGCACCTTCTCCACCAGCACTGTGCCAGCCAGCACTGCCTCTGGCCAGCCACCCTCCTAGGAAGCTGGTTTGTTTGGCTCAGCAGCTGTCTAAAGTTTCCTGAATTCTAACAGCCACTACACTTCCACCCCTTAGAAATGAATTAATTTTCAATTACTTAAAAAAAAATAATTAATAGACTATTTTAGCATGAAAAATCTCACAATCAGACTGTCTACTCCAGAGCTCAGAGCACGCATGTTTCCTTCCCCAAGGGACAGTCCTCTGAGCACTCGGCACCATCCAGGACTCGGCAGAGAAGGTCCCTTACCAAGAGCTGCTTTTTCCTCAAAGTCTTCTGGCACCGACGGCGTTGGCACAGCCACCCCATGGGATTCTTGGGCATTCTGCAATAATTGAGAAAATGGAGCGGTTAGTTTAACACCCAGGGTATCAGAGCATAGTGCTGACAAGTGTAGCTGGGAATTTGTCTACACAAACATGAGTCTGATGGGATCCAGGGCAGCTTCCGAGACACAGAAATCCCTGTGGCAGCTCCCACCGACAGAGTTTAAGGGCACGAGTGAAGTGATCAAGGTTGTACGAGCCATGTGTCAGTCAGGTGCAGAGGGGCTGGACAGAAGTACGGCCATTTCACATCCAACTTCGGGCTCCCCACCCTACACCGAGCAGCGCTGGTTTCTCACCACTCACATGCCAAGCAAATCTAATAGCTCCCACGGGTTTTGTGGGTATTGCTCTCCAGCAAGCACCGCCAGCTCACGCCACCGTCACGTACACACCGCACTGAAGCCACAGACAGACTTCCAGCTTTTTGGGAAACTGGCACCAGCATATCTGAACACTCTGGAGAAAACTGCTACTTCTGTGGTTCGTGTTTCACTCTCAATTACTCCCTTTGCATTCACGCGGAGAACTCAGCTGTGCATTTAGCTGCTACGGAACCATGCAATTTAGCAGCCTACCCATTTGCAAGGCTGCTTACAGCTCGGGCACTTGGGATAATTACAGCCACCCACCACGAGATATTCGTGGCGCGTTGACTCACCTCGAGTACTGACCAGGCTCCCGCCCAGTTCACCTGCCGGGGGCAGAAAGCCTCTCCTTCCCTCCAGTGACTCACCCTCAGACTGCTCTGCAGAGGGACTGGAGCTGCTCATGGCACAGACACTAACGCACCCTCGTCCCAAACTCAAACTGATGCTGAATCAGGCTGCCAGCACAGACGTGAGTGGCTGAGGCAGAGGACGGGGCTTTCACATGGCAGCGCTGGGAGAGACGCAGAGCAAGGGAACTCCACCCCACGAGCAGCAGACGCTCGCAGACCCAGGCAGCTGTTTGCGTTGGCCCTTAACAGCCCCTTGTGCAAAGGAAACTTTATCCTACCACCAGCCTGCACCGACCGGCACAGGTGACTTTCTGCACTCAAAAGCCAAGATAATGACTGAGCCTTTGCCTTTCACTGGCATTATCACTATTTTTACAAGAGATTGCTGTAGGATTCCAAAGTCTCTGTGATCAAAGGTCAAGCTGGCTTTATACAGCCAGGCCCATCCAGGGCTCAGGAACGTTAGGGACTGCCCGGGCATGCAGGGACACGGGAGCTGGTGGGGCAGGGCTGACTTCAACAGTAGCAGCCTGGGGTCCTCCAGAAGAGCCCTGGAATCCCCCAGCTTTCTGACAAAATAGTAAGAAACTCCACATGCTTTGCCTGTGAAGTCCATCACCCTGCAGATGACCAAAGCTCCTCTATAGCCACAAGGGAGCGAACCAGTTCTTGGCGAGCCAGGAGAAAGTGAGTGGGAATTGGCACTCCTGGGATTGCACAACTGACCAGACAACTTTGTGCTGATGGAGAAGCCAAGGTCTGCAAAGGTGTTAGGACAGATCTGTTAATGGCAAGACATCAGACTAGGTGAGCCTTACAGCCCCAGCTAAGACCTCTCCACTGGTCCCAAAGATACAGCACAAGGCAGAGAGGGAAGATCCTTAACTTCAGCTGAAAGCCAGAGGGAAGACAAAGGCTAACAGGTACCTCAAGAGCCAATAATTAAATTGTCCAGAGCAATGAGATACTAGAAACCACAAAGAAAAATACCCAGCCGTTCCCATCTGCTATGGAAATTCATTGCTGCCAGTCTCCAGAGCACGCCGAGGATACCTGCTCATTTACAGGGAAACAAAGATGTCTGAGCACTGAATGGAAAGCAGCATATGCATCACATGTTTGGATAGGAGTAGCAAGGGAACGGCACTCGGAAGGGATCTATGCAAAGCTGCAGGAAACATTTCATAAACGAGTAGTAATTTTGGACATGCCATTTCAACAGGTCCTAAAAACTGGGCAAGCCTGTTTCACACCAAAAATTTCTGTGGCAGTTGCTAATGCTCAGCATGTCTCAAAAACCCACCCATCCTCACGTCATGAGCTGGCTTCTAAAGTGGAAAGCATCTCAGTACGCTGCCAGTCTCCAGAGATGACTGGAAAGATTGCTTCCCTCGGCTCTGTTTGCCAGGGGTGTAACCAGCCCAGCAAACCTCCAGCCGACTCAGGCTGCTGTGCTGGGCTGGTGTGCCAGGAACCTGCATTTCCAGTTTGTGGTACCGGCATCAGATTTACGTGCGCCGAGGATCCCGTTGCGGGGGAGCTTTCGCTGTAACCACCAGGAACTGCTTTTTAGCGCTGGAACGGAGTTCGACATTCCCTGTACCCAGTGAAGGGCAGCCTGCCTGCCCTCACGGCCCCCAGCTCCCCCAGTCCCCCGGGAGCCCACGCTTCCCACACGCTGAATTAATAAGTTTGAGCCTGCCCATCACAAAAAATGCACCAAAATACAACTGCTGAGCACCCCGGGGTCTCAGAGAGGCAGAGAATTTCAACTACAAAGAGCTACCCCCAAACTCCTCGCTTTGAAGTGGAGCTAGGGAAGTTTGGTGGTTAACAGAAGGAATGTATTCCCCCAGGATGCTAAAGCTCTACCGCAGTGCCTGGGAAGCTGGAGGCACAAGGGAACCTGGTGGTACCCGAGAGGCCGGCAGCGAAGCCCCTCACCTGCAAATCCCTGCTGCTACTCAGCACAGGACTACGAGCACAGGCTACGAGCCGGGTGGTTTGGGGGAAGGAAGGCTCAAGATTGCTGCCAGGAACACAAAGCCCAGGGGCCCGGCTGCCAGGTGGGGTGTGGGCACCCTCCTGACTCACTGCGACCCAGGCAGCTGCTCCTCAGGCTTCCCCTGCACAGGAGAGCAGGTGGGTGGGAAGGAAAGGTTAAGACAGGAGCTGCACAACAGCCCAGTGCGAGTCTGTATGTGGCAGCAGAAGCATCTGTGCCAGATCAAATCATAATCAAATCAAATTAAAAAAAAAATATGCAAATATCCAACACAGACTGATCCTTAAAAAGTATTGCTCACTCTTGTCACCCAGGGGGACAGCCCTCAGTATTTACCCCAGGGATACTGGGGTAAATACCACAGACACCTCCACTAGCAAAGCATTTGGAAGCTGTGAAAAAAAAATATGCAAAAGTTGCCAGCTGTAGAAACCTGGTGATACAGGGTGCCAGCTATGGTCACACAGCCAAGCCTGTGCTACCAGGGAGAAGTTTCTTGGGCATCAGTCCTGTGGTTACTCGACTCAGAGCCCAGGAGAGGTTTTTCCACCTGCTGTGATCTTTTGGAAGTTATCAGAGAGGTCGCAATTCTTTTGTAGAACTTGTGTAACCCCATAACTTCCTAATTATGCTCTCAAATAGATATATAACTCCCTCTTCTCCCCAGTTGTTCTCCAAATGACACCCCATTAACTCCTAATTGCACCCACTGACAGCAGACCAGCCCATTTTCTGCTGTGGGTGACAGCTGCTCTAAAGGACGAGGATGTACAAGAAAAAAAACATCCCCTGCACACAGAGAGGATTTTCTTGTCAAGACCAAAGGCATTTAAGTGTTTTACTGTCTTCACTGACCTTCAGTGACCCGCACGTATCACTTCAGATTTAGCTACTGCCATCTCCAAAATCTCTCTGAGCAATCATGCACCCCACCATACTCTTTATGAGATAAGAGCTTTGGGAAGGCGTGCTGCATCGGGGAGGAAAGCTTGCTCAGCACATGCAACAACGAATTATCAAAGCCAGCAGCGAGCATGTGTGGTTTCTGGAGTCCCTGCTGGGCTAAAGCCACCTCTGGGTCCAGCTGTGTTGGCCCTTGCTGTTTCAGTCCCCGCACCCAGCTGCTGCTGGAGCCTTGGCAGCATTGTGGGGAGCCATTTCCTTCATACAGAGATTGGAAAAATCGGCCTCTGCCCAGACACCTGCTGCATCGCCTCCTCGTTCCCCCGCTCTAAACAGGACACGGATTTGCTATTGCTCTCGCCAGCAACATGCCTGATCCAGGGAGAGATACCGCCAGTAGTGGTTAGATGAAACGCAGTGCAAGCCAGATCTATCATCTACACGCTCAGCAATTTTTTTCTTTAATTGAAAATACAAGTCTGACGATGCCTACGTCTCTCGCCTGAGTATCTTGCCTATGTCCAACACAAGGGTTGAACTCAGATCACCTCCTAATCCCTTGTATCCAGCATTATTACAGAGTGGTTTTGCGTTTCATTTATTTTCTTCCCTCGGGTAGGGGATGGGAGCAGCAGCCAGCCCAGCTGGTTCTGGGTACCAGTTACACGCGCTGCCGTAACGAATCCCAGCGGGGAGCTGGGTACTCACCAGGGGCAAGAAAGTCAGCAGCGGCCGGACTCTCGGACGAGGCTTCAGCGTTGCTGTGCCAGAGTCGGTCATTGTCCCAAAGCGATTGTCACCGTAATACACCTCAATCACATCACCTGAGGGGAAGAGAAGACTGTTAGCACCAGCGCTGCGTTTGAGGCAACAGGAAAAACACCACCGAATGCCACCTGATGTTAAAAAGCACCGTGAAGAGTTTGCCATGTCAGCTCCCAGGAATGAGCAAAACCCATCAGATTCTGAGGAGTATCTGGGTGTTTTGGAGCGGAGTTGAAGATGGGGGGAGAAAAGGTCTGACCATCAACCACACCAAGGAGACTGCGAGCTCCTGCCCTTCCTCGCCTGATGACCACTCTGCGGGCTGAGTAGTTGCATCAAAGTGCAGAGTTAATCACAGGTTCTTCGTCAGCCCTGTCACGACAACATGTCCCTGTCACTTTTGCAGCAGAGAGTGACAGCGAAGGTGGCCGTGACCCCTGGCTGCCCTCTGGCTTGTGCCAAGCAGGACCAGAGCAAGCGGTGGGAGCCCTCCCTGCAGCTCCCACAGCATCCTTCTGGGTGCCCCAGTTTCTGTTCCCTGATGCAACTGGTGCTGGGGGACAACTCGTACTTGCCACAACCCTTTCACACTCCAGCCTGCCTTACAGAGAAAGGCTCTGAATGTCTTGTCATGAAATGCCACTAGGAATGGAGACGCTGAGGCAGAAAGCAGTTGCAGAGCCCCTGCATTACAGGCAGGAGAAGCCATCAGGGATTCCTGCTTCCCAGCCTTGTGCTTTCACTGTGAACCACACCTTTTGGGCCAGTTTATTTCTGACAGTGAATAAAGCTCATAAAACTAGTTGAATTACGTTCTTTGTGTCTGATTAACAGCATGAATTAACAAGCAGCAGCACTGAAGCATGTAAACCCCACCTTGGCTGGAAGGAGATACACAAATAATTCGTAGCCAAGGAGACTGACGTTAAAGAAATACAAGGGTCTGAGGAAGAAGGAGGAAAGCAAGAAAAATAGTTGTGATCAGAGAGAAAGCTGCAGGAGTCTTCCCACCTAACAGATTTCAATAACGGTTTTGATGAAAAGGAAGATGCACCCTCCCCTTCCACCCCAAACATTAAGAAAAAAAAAAAACACTTTTATTTTTTCTTTTTGACTCTCTAAACATTTTGGAAGCAGTCCTCCAACCTGACCCTACGCTAAAGCATGAAGCACAGAAACAGTTTCTGTTGAGTATCACACAGCAATTAAAAGCCAACAAGCAGAAAGGGGAAAGTTGTGCAAGTTCTGCACACGGGCAACGGGGCTGGGCTGCATTTCTAAACCTCCAAAACCCGAGGGCAGCGCTCGCCGGAGCGGGACTGCCTGCTTGAGGAGCCGGCTGTGCCCAGAGCCCCTGACTGAGACTATGCAAGCAACCGGCCAGCGGCCCTGTTCTCCAGCATCCCCAGCTCCTGCATTGGGACGGGCAGAGATCAGGCAAGAAGCTCCCAAAGAAACAAAGCTTTACCCTGAGTTTAGTGGGGGAAAAAAAAAGGAGGAGGGCAAATATGCTTGTGTGTGCATTCACACAGAAGAAAAGCACTTGCATGAACACCTGGAATGAAGAACTTGACCACGCCAGGGGCTGGGCACCAGATACCACAGCCTCTGCTGAAGTTGTGGGTTTGGAGGCAGATGAATTCTGCATGACCTTTGAAGCGTGCCACTGCATCCAGCCAGCAGGTCAGTTCTCCTTTCTCCCAGTCGCTACACTATGAGTTACCCTGGGACACGCTCAGGAGTTCCACCACGCTATCGCTGTCCTCACAGTCAGTCCCAGCTTCCTCTTTCTTATCCCCAACTTCTCCCACTGCAAGGGATTCTTCACAAAAAGGACACTTTCTTCAGCTTTCAAAATACTCATCGGCCTGCTCCTCAGTTAGGGCGATCCTACCAATAGCCGATCCTCCCTGCCTGTGATGGTCCCAAGCACAAAGGAGGGGCTGCCGGAGCCCCAAGGATGGCAAAGATGCCTGCTAATTAATTCTGGGTTTGCATAACCCCCTGGGTGACCCCACATTCAGTGAGTAAGCAGCAAGAATTAAAGCCAGAGCAACATGAGAGTTTTGATTCAGATAGCTTTGTGGAGCAGCGATAGAGGAGTTCAGAGACTTGAAATGATGAGAGTTTATATTAAGTGTTCAGACACTAGGTAAACTCAGTGAGAAACTGGATTAAAGATCACAAGGTCTTTGATCCTAGATTACTAAGCATCGCTAGCCTGAATACATTTAATTAAAGTCAAATGAAGTGCTTGTAGTTGTATTTTCTTTGCTAGATAAACAGGACTTGCCTGCTAAGAGCCTGTCACCAGTAAGACCTGTGCTGTGCCAGCCTCCTTTCCTGGAAGGAGGGATCAGGAAACATGCCTTCGGAGCCTGTCGGAAGCAGCTGGCCCCAAATATGCTTTGGCCACTTTTTGACATTCAGCCTGTCCTGGAGACATTTGCGCCCTCTCAGTCATGGGAAATAAAATAAGCAACCTGCAACACATGTAATGGAATCTCTTTCTACCTCGGGCTTGCATCACCCGGAGTAGGCGTAGCAGGTTTGACGCCGGGGTATCCGCAGCTCACAGCGAGGAGGCGGCATCAGTCACTACATTCAGGAATCTCTGAGTCAGTGACATGCAAACCTACACCCATCGCACGTTGCTTAACTTGTGTTTACTTTGTATGAAAAACTAAGGTGGGGATTGGCAGAAGCAGGGGTCCCCTTCTGGCAGTAGTGATGGCATGAAGCTACACAGAAAATATTCAAGAAACAAAGCCAGGGATGAGGCTTTGCTGGCCAAGACTGTGACACCGTGCAAAGCACGACGCAGTAAAACCCACCCCTCGCACTGCTTCGCTGTGAGCACACCAGTCCTCCGGCAAACCCACGCCTCAGCACACAGTACTCTGAGCCTGGTCACTCAGCTTCTGTGTGTCACACTGCCCCACGCAAATTAAATTAATTATACAAATGCCAAGAGGATGCTAAGGAGTGATTCAACAGCTTTTATTTACCCTCAGACTCCAAGGACTCCTGGCTTTTACTTTGCAAGCTGCTCCACACAGCGGTTCCCCACACCTGCCAGGAACACCTTTGTACTGCAACTGCGGAAATCGGGCTTCTAATAAGCAGACACAGCGACTTTTTTTTGTTCTTTTCTCTTCTTCTTCCTTTTTTTAACTCCAAACTACATCTGAGAGAAGCTTGAACCCTCCTCAGATCTACGACAGTTAGAAATCAGCAGTTTTCCTTTTGCATTTAAGAGTTGCATGAAACTCTCCCGTCACATTTTCATTTTATCTGGGTTTCCCCAGCTCGACCTGCAGGGTGTAACCACCTCGCAACAGCTCTAACAGACACTGCTCCTGTCTCACAGCTCGGCCAGTGGCGCTTCCATTTGCACGCTTGGGAAGCGTTTGCTGGAATTTAAAAGTCACCGAACTCCATCCACAAACTGCTATCTTCTATCTACCTGGCTCCATTACTATTAATTTGGCTCCCTCCTACATGAGCCTCCAGGGCACAGGATTGCAATTAAAACCACAAAGAAATACAAATAAATCCCGAGGAACACGCAACCCCCCTCTCCCCCCTCGCACGCAGTCCTTCGGGAACAGGTTTACGGGCAAAGCACGAGAGGCAGCGCCGCAGATCAAACCC
>NW_009732932.1:616-1810 GCF_000703405.1 Apaloderma vittatum | reverse complement strand
TTGCTCTACGGGTTCTGTTCTTAGGGGTTTGTCTCCACTAACCAAGTTCCAAAAGTTCTAAGAGATTTTCAGTCATACTGGTTTTATTCTGAAGCAGCATCCAGTTAAGGTAAACTAAGCAGCTTGCATGTTGCTGGGGAGCAGCAAAGCCATGGCTGCGCTTCTCCCTTTGGATAAGCTTTCACTAGAAAGTGGTGTCAAGCTCGGACCGCCTCAGCAGCTTTGCACTCAGGTTACAGCCCAGCTGTGGTTCTCGTGATTGATTCTTACTGATGTGATTCATCTCTATTCAATGTGAGGCCATGGAAAAGGATTTGGGGTCATTAATAAAAAAGAGATCTTACCTTTGCCAGCCAAAAATCTCTCCATAAAAATGTTAAAATCTGGTATTTCCTCTAGTGTGTTCATGTATTTGGAAAAGTGATAGTACGAAACCATAACATCCTTAGGGTTCCTTGTAACATAAATAATCTGCAAAACAATAAGAAGACTACTATTAGAGATATTAACTCTGTTACCCTGTCCGTCAGTGATTTTCTCTGCACACTAAAAATGTGTTACAATGACTTGAAGATGACAACAACATAAGGTAAATCCTGGATAATGTAGTGCTGTCAATTTGTTTATAGGTGGTGGTATTTCTGTAGCTGTAGCCGCTCAGTGCTTGCACGTAACTCACTTCACGGGATCAGTGTTGGATGTGTCCGTGATACTGTTTACTCCTGCAAGGCAATCAGGTTCAATAACACTACTAGAAAATCTTTAGGCTGTTTAACTTTGAAAGGAGAGGACTGCGCGGGGACCTTATTAACGTACATAAATATCTGAGGAGTGGGTGTCACTGTAGCTGTAGCCGCTCAGTGCTTGCACGTAACTCACTTCACGGGATCAGTGTTGGATGTGTCCGTGATACTGTTTACTCCTGCAAGGCAATCAGGTTCAATAACACTACTAGAAAATCTTTAGGCTGTTTAACTTTGAAAGGAGAGGACTGCGCGGGGACCTTATTAACGTACATAAATATCTGAGGAGTGGGTGTCACGAGAAAGGAGACAATCTCTTCTCAGTGGTGCCAAGCAACAGAATAAGAAATAATGGGTTTAAGTTAGAACATAGGAAGTTCCACCTCAATATGAGGAGAAATTTCTTTACTGTGAGGGTGACAGAGCACTGGAACAGGCTGCCCAGAGAGGT
>NW_009732932.1:0-200 GCF_000703405.1 Apaloderma vittatum | reverse complement strand
CTGCCTCAGCCACAGCCCAGGCCCCACCAGTGAGATGGGCAGCCTTCTGCCTCTCCACTGGCACCAAGTGCCAGCTTCTACTGTGGCATGTGGAAAGAGAAAAAAGCTAGGATCAATTCACCGAGGCCAACTGGTGGGATTAGTTTTAAGGAAATAGTAAAAATAACAGCACTTACATATCCTCTTCTGTTTCTCAGGCC
>NW_009732931.1:0-3648 GCF_000703405.1 Apaloderma vittatum | reverse complement strand
TGCCGGCCAGGGTCAAACCACGACACAAACCAACTGGCTTCACATGTTATTTAGAAATTTTCCTGCTTGCATTGTCTGTCTTCCTCAAGCTTCTTGAAGAAACATGGCCAGAGTACTTTTGGACTGACACTGCACCCAAGTACTGTAACGGTTCCTCAGGATTTTCTGAAACTTTTCAGTCAAACTGGCCCAATGCCTCACAACATTTACAAACATATGTTTGAGATAGGTTTCATTTCCACTCCTAGGATTTTTGGCATGAAGAACTAACACTTTAAAAGGCATACAATGATCAGATAAGAAAAATATTGAGAAAGCTGTCTGAACATGACTGATTTAGTTTGTTGGGAAGTATAAAACCGTTAACTTAGCCATGTATATATGCTGCTATGTACATATGCTAGTCAGAGGACTGATAGCAGAGATTGATCCATAATGTCAGCCTCAAAACCAGAAACATTCATATTAATAATAAACTGTTTCTTTAGTTAGGAACACAGGGCTGAATTTACTTTGAATTTATTCTCAGGCAAGTGACAGTTACTCCAGAAAGGTTTATAAAGATCTCTTTACCATATTCTATAAAATGCTTCCATATATCTAGAAATAATACTAAATCCAAAATAAAGTTAACCTGTATAATATAGTTTCAAGACAGCTATGTAACACTGGCAGTGAGCTAAACACAGACCCTGGGATATTCCCTCTTGCTTCTAGCTGCTGGCCCAGAAGAGCATGGGTGTTCTGTTTCTTCTGGTCCAAATCTATCAGCCACAGGTATCTCCCAGATACCCTAGAAAATTTTGAATGGCCCTCAAGAATTATGTTTAGGCAACTAAACAGAACCTAATGAGACGAGGTGAGTGGGATATATATTTCGGACTAAGACCAAAATTATATGGCTGTAGGTGGAGATATATATTTGAACTGTCTAGGTTCACATATATGTGAGCTGTCTAAGTTTGCATTATACACAGTGATAATCTATGGATTCATTCAACAAACCATACAAAAGGTCCAATGTCATTTTAACTTCTCTGTGATTTTCTTCCTGCCCTTTCAGAAGGATATAAGTCTACCATACAACCTGCATGATGCCTGTCAGCCTCATGTGGATATCTCAGATACCCTAGGGCACCTCAGAGATTGAGATATTCATCCTGCTTCTGGTCAATACTGTCAGAGCAGTCTGGAGACCCATTTAGATGACAATACATATGTGACTAGGATAAACTGGTATGTCATAGGATAGGGGCAGGCTGAAGTCTTTCACCTTAATTCTCCATTAGAGTCTAGCACAGCTATATGTAGTATTAAAGGCAGCCATGGTCCTAAGCTAGGCATCCCAGATGGCCATAAGGACAGCAGAAGCTTTAGTCTTCTTTACGGCATAACCTATCTCATGGAGATTATGTATAAAAGGTTTTAGTTCCACTGCTCTCTTTCTTCTTTTTGTAGAAGATCTCAGCACCCTTGACATCTAGTCCTTTGACACTAAGGGAGACTGGCTTGGTTGGTGGGAAAATAAATGTTCCTTTTCTAAAAGGATGATCTTTGTTCGTTATTTTTTAAAGTCAGGAAATGCCATTTGCAGTAGACTTAGTGAAGTGGAAAATCCATTTCTATAGGTTCTGTAGGATGAAATACAGTAATAAAAAATTCCTCGACAAAATGTTAAGAAATTTAACAAGAAATTAGATTCTTTCTGTTCAAGGTTTAATCCAGTCTATATAATTTAATAGAGAATTACATCTTTGCTACAGAGAGGTTTACAGTTCCTGGAGAAAGGTGATTATTCTCTATTTAATTCTCCACATCTTCTTCTGTAAGGGTAATTTCAGATTCATTCAACTGTTATTCTTCTTCTACCACCTTGGAAATTCTTCCACTTTCATGAATTTGGCATGGATCCATCAACAAAACCAGAAATATGAAATTGCCATTCTTAATATAAAAGTGTAATGTTATACTGTCTCATAACTTCCCACTTGATAATTCATATGCAGCAGTACCTTCATCTTCTGTTTGAATTAGACTATAATTTTTAAGCTTTATTCAGAGAAAGGGCTAAAATGATTTAGAAAAAATCATGCTAGAACTCTGATATTTCGGGTTACAGTACTACTATGTAGTATCTTACTTTATTCAGCCGAGGTACAGCCTATTTTAGTCCTAATTTAGACTTGCAGAACACAAGGCATGTCAGTTCTTACAGAGTAAGTGAAATATTTGAAATATTTTTGTGTCGCATGTAAGAAATTTATTTAATCCGTAAACGTATATGGATTGCAAAGTCATTAGGACAGAAGCCTTCCCTCTGTACATTTCAGTAAAATGCTGTATTGGGTTTGCATGGCCTGGTTTTAGTAGTGGAGGGGCTACAGGGGTGGCTTCTGTGAGGAGCCGCTAGAAGCTTCCCCTATGTCCAAAAGAGCCAATGTCAACCAGCTCTAAGATAGACCTGCTGCTGGTCAAGGCTGAAACCTTAAGTGATGGTGGTAACATCTCTGTCACAACATATGTAAGAAGAGGGAAAACACCCTGCACAACTGCAGCTGAAGAGAGGAGTGAAAATGCATGGGAGAAACAACTCTGCAGACACCAAGGTCAATGAATGAGGGGGAAGAAGAGGTGCTCCAGGCACAGGAGCAGTGAATCCCCCGCTGCCTGTGGTGAAGACCATGCTGAGACAGGCTGTTCTCCTGCAGCCCATGGAAGACCACAGTGGACCAGATATTCACCTGCAGCCTGTGGAGGATCCCATGCTGGAGCAGGTGGAGGCCCACACCAGAAGAGTCTCCTGACCTATGGAGAGAGGAGCCCACACTGGAAGAAATTTGCTGGCAGGACTTGTGACCCCATGGGGAACCCATGCTGGACCAGTTTGTTCATGAAGGACTAAACACCCCCAGCTCCCTCAGCCTCTCCTCACAGGACTTTCCCTCCAGTCCCCTCCCCAGCCTCGTTGCTCTCCTCTGGACCCGCTCCAGTCCCTCAAGGTCTTTCTTGCAGTGAGGGGCCCAGCCCTGCACACAGGGCTTGAGGGGAGGCCTCCCCAGCGCTGAGCACAGGGCAGAATTACATCCCTGCTGCTGCTGGACAAGCCGGGATGCCATTGGCCTTCCAGGCCACCTGGGCACACTGCTGGCTCATGTTCAACTCGTTGTCAACCAGTACTCCCAGGTCCTCTGCCGGGCCACTCTCCCAGCCACTCCACCCCCAGCCTGTAGCGCTGCAGGGTGTTATTGTGGCCATAGTTCAGGACCTTGATCTTGGTATTGTTGAACTTCATCCCATTGGCCTCAGCCCATTGACCCAGCCTGTCCAGGGCCCTCTGCAGTCCCTTCCTATCCCCCGGCAGATTGGCAAATCCCTCCAGCTTGGTGTCATCTGTGAACTTACTAAGGGTAGACTCAATGCCCTCATCCAGATGGCCAGTAAAGATGTTGAGTAGGACTGGACTCAGTACTGATCCCTGAGGGACACCACTGATCACTGGATGCCAACTGGATGCAGCACCATTCACCATCACTCCATTAAGTGTTTCTCCTCTGAGAAGCCACCCCTGAACTAATGGCTTCAGATTATTTTTACTCGAAAGACAAATGTACGTGTAGATGGAGACCAGTGTCAAGCGATGTTCCTCAG
>NW_009732930.1:447-737 GCF_000703405.1 Apaloderma vittatum | reverse complement strand
TGTTAAAATAGTCACTTCAAATTAAAAAAAAATCTTTTTTTTTATGTACATTTCCACCTTGACTATGAAACAGATCCAATTATCTGTACAAGTCTTGAAGAAAATTCCGAGGAGATAATCATCTCCATGGTGTGTTTGGAGATTATTACAGGAACCTCACAGGTACTCACAGAAGACTGAAGAAACTTCTCAAGAAGTCCAAGTCAGAAACAAAACTCCAAGTACCTGGAAGTATTAATCAGTCCCTCTGAGGCTCGTTACTGACAAAGGCTCCCCAGGGACTTGTTAGG
>NW_009732930.1:0-215 GCF_000703405.1 Apaloderma vittatum | reverse complement strand
GCCAGAGCCCTTGGCCATCTCTCCTGCAGGCTGTCCTGCACTGTCCATGCCTGCTCCTCTGTCCCTTCGGGCTGTTGACTCCCTTCTTGCTTTCCCACCTGCTTCTCCTCCTTTAATTTCTAGAGCTTCTCTGATGTCTCTGTCCTATCACTGGCCATTCCTTGAAACATAAAGCCAGAGGATGTTCTACAGATCTATCTGGTTGACATCTTCAA
>NW_009732929.1:0-325 GCF_000703405.1 Apaloderma vittatum | reverse complement strand
CGGAGCAATAAACCACCCTGGAGGGCTTTTCCAGTCTCAAGGATTCTGTGATTCTGCCATCAAATCGAAATAATTTAAAAAGCAAAAGGTGCCGGGAGGAGAGTTTAAAGGGTTTCGAATTGGCTTTAGTATGAAAGGAGCCTAAACCTCTCAAGAGAAAGATTTGGAAAAAAAAAAGGGTGAAGAAGGGAAGCTTCCCAACATCCTGATCTGCACAGAGAGGATCCTTTTCGCGGCTTCGCTGCTTCAAAGCAGCCACATATAAGCTGAAAGGGGAAAAAAACCATCTTTTAAATCAGCTTAATGGGCCATTACTATGCAAATT
>NW_009732928.1:925-1135 GCF_000703405.1 Apaloderma vittatum | reverse complement strand
TGTGGTGCAGCTCCGTGGGGAGCACAGCCACCATGGGGGCCGGTTCCCACAGAGGCCTCACCTCCCGCTCCCGCTCATTCTTGGTGAGGTGCATTTGCTTGAGAATCTGGGAGCGCTGCTCCATCACCAGCGTCTTCTCGTAGGTGTAGGCGGAGATGTCGCTCTCGTGCTGTGGGAGTGAAGACAGGAAAAACACAGGGCAGGGTGAGC
>NW_009732928.1:634-893 GCF_000703405.1 Apaloderma vittatum | reverse complement strand
GGACCTACGTGTCCCCATGGTGCTGCTGCACGTCCCCACGGTGCTGTGCCCTGCCATGGAACTGTGTGTCTCCCCGGTGGTGCTGTGTGCCCTGTGGCAGGGTCTGTCTGGGTCTCCCACGCACAGCACGCTCCCTGCCTCAGCACTCACCATCTCCACCACCTCCACCTCTGCAGTGATGCGCAGGTGGTACAGGAACGTGGTCAAGTCCTTTTTCATCTGGATGCTGTTGTCGTCCATCTGTGCCACCGTGAAGATC
>NW_009732928.1:0-531 GCF_000703405.1 Apaloderma vittatum | reverse complement strand
GGTGCCGCAGGAGGAAGGGCAGCAGCATGAGCATTCCCCCATCGTGGACAATCCACCAGACGTCAATATGGCCCTCTGAGAACCGCTCCTGGTTGCCCGGGAACATGGCGACATTCTTGGCCACCAGCAAGGCCAGGTGCCCGGCCGTGGTCTCTCGCACCAGCTCTGGGAGCAGAAGGGCCACATCAGCTCAGGCAGCTCGCAAGAGCCCCAGCCCAGCAACCCCCGCCCTCCGCGGTGCCTACCGATGAAGTTCCTCCAGGTCTGGTGGTCTTCCTTCTGGCGCCAGCTGCGGGGCCAGCCCACCAGCACCGTGTTGTGCTGCAGCCCCCCCAGCCCGCTGGACTGGATGAGGTGGGACATGCCATCCCGCAGGTTGGAGGAGATCACCACCTGGCAAAAGCCCTTCACCTTCTCCGCTTCCATCAGGCGGCGGATGGACTGGAGCAGGAGAGGGACATCAGTGACTGCAGGGCCCGGGGATGGGTGCCCACCGCTGGCATGGCAGCCACCCACCCCAGCAGCAGTGTG
>NW_009732927.1:0-260 GCF_000703405.1 Apaloderma vittatum | reverse complement strand
AAAATGATTCTTCTTTACACAGTGTATGGGAATAATTTAACAGGTAGACAGTGAATTAGAAGTGAGAGGAATAATAAGGAATAATACAATTTCATTGTGCACAATTTTATCTCAAAAACAAAGGAAAATACAAAAATATACTAATATAAACAAATATACACAAATCCGATATTGAACCTGAACTCGCCCCCAAAATCAATGCTCACTGGTGCTGCAGAGCTGGTGGCACCGGGGCAGATCCAGGCTCAGCGGCAGGGGAA
>NW_009732926.1:487-1747 GCF_000703405.1 Apaloderma vittatum | reverse complement strand
CCCCCGGCAGTGGCGCCACCCACCACCACGGGACCCTTCGGAGAAGCGCCGCGAGCGCAGCCTGCTCCCTCCAGAGCCGGGAGGACTGGATGAGTGAGTTGGATGACGAGCAGTCAGAAGAAGGATTTCATTTTTCCCCTCGCAGCTTTCTGATGGCTCTCTTCACCCAGGGCCTCTTGGGGTCGGCGCAGATCTTGGCACCAGTGGCAGTCACAATCCTGCAGTGACAAAGTGAGGAAAGAAGGTAAAAACATGAACCACGAGCCCCATCCTGGGCAGCAGCTTGGAGCCACCTCCAGCCACCCGTGCCCTCCTCGATGGGGCACATCTGGGTCTTCCCAGCTTTGACTTAGCAGAAAGCACCAAAATCTGAATTTTTTTCCTGCCCCACAGAGCTACTTTCCTACCACAGCCCTCCCAGCCAGGACTGGGCTGTCCGTGGGGCAGGAGGGGATGGGAGCTGGGGAGAAGAACGACACAAACTCCAGGGCTACTCACACGACTGCAGGCAAGGCGCAGTCACTGGGCGTCTTGTAGAAGCTCCACATGTGCCGGACGGGTTTCAGCGCGTACTCAAAGCAGCATTCGGTGGGTGTGGAGTAGGCTGTGCAGGGAAGGGGGAGATGCCGTGAACATCCTCGGCCGCGTTTTGCAACCGATTGCGTTGCCCAGACGATGACAGCGCAGGCCGTGGACTGCAGGGTGGAGGCTGCAGAGGTTTTCAGCAGCTCCCGTCCTGCTATGACAGGGATTTCCACATTCCCGTGGCTGCCAAAGTAAGCTCGGAGTGCTTGGTCTGGGGACAAGGGTTTTCTTGGGAGGCTCTAAGCGGCTGCGCATGCTCCCCCATCGCCTCCAACCACTTGATTATCCAGCAGAGACCTGGGGAACAGCTTCCAGGGTCTCCTCCAAGCTCCTGCAGCATCTCCCCAGGGCTTTGCTGAGGCCACCCAGCACCTTCTCGACTCTTCCCTGCTCCACGGGATGTGCCACTCTGCTCCTCCTGCCACCACCACCATCCTTGCTCCACACCAGGGATTCTCGCCTGACCTCCCCAACGGTGACGTCCCCAAGCCCCGACCTGCAGAGGTGACCCAGGAGGTGCCTTACCTGCAGCGTGGTGCAGGGAGAAGGTGAAGAGCAGGGTGAGCAGCAGGACCGTTCTTGCACCAAGCATGGTGGCTGTGTGAAGGCTCTTCCTCCGTCCCACTTCGTGCTGCCCTGACTGGTGCCGATGGCTTCAGCTCTCACCATAGCACT
>NW_009732926.1:0-331 GCF_000703405.1 Apaloderma vittatum | reverse complement strand
CTTCTGCTTTCGGGGGAAGAGCCGCGAGGCTGCAAAGGGGCTTCCGAGAGACTTGAGAGGAACTGAAATTTACCCAGGAAAGCGAATTAAAAACAACTTTCTGTGAAGGCAAGACATCAAGTCTAATGCTTGGCTGTTTATTTCTGGTGGGAAAGAGACAATCCCAAACCGCTGGTCAGGAAGAGGTCACCGACAGGTTTAGCTGGTTTGCCAGTGTCAGCAAAGGCAAGTGACTAACGAGTGCCCTCCAAACCAGCCTCCCTGGTCATACTGAGGGCACTGAGTTGGGTAGAGAAGCACGATGGGATGGGATGGGATGGGATGGAATGGG
>NW_009732925.1:0-273 GCF_000703405.1 Apaloderma vittatum | reverse complement strand
TTCTGAGCCACAACTGTGTCACTACAGGTATTGCTAGACTTAAGAGCACTATGTCAGTAACCCTCACCTGAACAACCCCAAGTCAGTTCTAGTTGGATGAGATGCACATTTAAATATCTTCACATCAAAAAAGGGGAGAAATAATTATACCTTCATCTACCCTTTTAAACCAACTCGTTCATTGTGGTTGTCTCTAATCAAAACGTTACTTCCACAAAACTTTACACTAGATATATATTTTTTATCACACAGAGCAATCCCTCCTGTTGTGAA
>NW_009732924.1:9144-11487 GCF_000703405.1 Apaloderma vittatum | reverse complement strand
GCCTTGTCCTTGCCCCGGGCTCCAGCACCGAGCGGAACTAACCCGAGCGCTGCCTCGCCCCGGCGTTTATCTGACCAGGATGTGGCCTTCTTGGGGGCGAAGGGTGCACAGAGATGGGAAGGGCCTTCTGCGAGGAAGAGGGACGGCTCTTTTCTGAGCAGGGAGTGGGACTTGGCAGACCCTGAACCATGTCACCTAGTGTGTGCTGTTGACTGGCTTCTGCCTCAGTCCAGACCTGTTCTGAGGCCAGAGCAGGACATTCTAGTGCCACAGAGGGTGGAACAGACGTGACTGAAATTCAGGTGCTTGAAATGACCTTTGTGCCTTGAAGACTTGAGGAGAGCACAGGGCCTGACCTGGAGCCTGGCAGGCACCCGATGGAGGTGCTGCCTGCAGCGGAGTGATGCTGCTGCATTGTTTCTTCCCCAGGCGCAGCGCTTTTGCCCGGCTGGTGAGCCTGCCCTTGTTTCAGGCATGTTACTGTGCTCACCTGGCAGAAGTACAGGGCTTTGGTGATTGCAGCTGGTCCGCTTGATTTGCATATGTGAAGGGGAAGTGGCAATCTCTGACTGTGGTCAGAGTCTGCTTGGATCCCCCCCGAGTAATTCTGTGGCTTCCCCATTCTCTGGGAAAGCAGCAATTGCTTTGTAGTTGGCAGGAGCCACCCCTTCTTCCCAGCTGCCGCTGCTGCACGTGATGTTGCCGAGAGCAGTGCTGCCTTTCTGATCTGTCTGGTTCCCACCGGGGGGTTCACCTACCCTTAGGCAACACGTGCCCATGTTTGTGGCCTGTCTGATGAGAGCGGGTTGCGAGCACCCTGTTTAATTGGCACGATCTGTGTCCCCCGTGTTGACCTCCTTGAATTGAGCATGCACTCTGGCTGGCACCCCCCAGCCAAGGAGGGGGTGCTGCAGACTCATGCCCCAGCGAGTGGGTGACTCTTCCCTTCCTCTTCCTAGAGCTGCTGCTGGACTGGAAGCAGAACGCTGACGAGATCATCGTCAAACTGAACTTGGGTAGTGGAGCTCTGAAGGTGGAAGATGTGAAGGCTGCTTTTACTGACACGGACTGTGTGGTCAATCTACCAGGTATGGGGAACAGAGCAGCTAGTGCAGGCATTTCTCCAGCAAGGCTTGGCACAGCTTTGGGCTAGACATGGAGCTGATCCAGACGGGCATAAAACCTTTCCTTCAGAGGCAATGCCCTGCTGTCAGATGGCACACGTTCAGCCAGCAGGCAGGGCCGATATGAGAGAAGTGTAGAAGAATCGGGAGTGTAGAGCTGGGGAGGGCAGGAGCTGGTCTCTGCACCAAATGAAGAAGTGCCCACTGCTGCACCAGTTGCGTCTCTGTTCCTTGCTGGCTGGGATGACTGAGTCAGCCCTGGGTATCCCTTGGAAAAGTGACTGTGCCCCTGAGGGCAGGGAGACCCGGGGCCTTCTTTCTGGGAAGGAGGCCAGCCAGATGTACAAAGCAAATCCAGGAAAGCTGGCTGAAGCCTTGAAGGCTCCTGGGGTATGGTGGCAGCCTGCCTGCAGCCTCCTTGGCTCTGGATGAGAGCTCTCTTGATCCTTGGGGCAGGTGAAAGGGGGCTGTGGGTTAGGTGACAACTGCCTGGAGTGCTGCCTGAGGTGCCAGTCCCACTCTGCTTGCAGACGGGCGCCAGTGGAGCTGTCAGTTCTACGAGGAGATTGAGGGCTCCTGCAGCAAGATCCAGTGCAAGAAGGGCAACTTCCTACATCTTGTGCTTCAGAAGAAGATCCCACTCCATACCTGGACTTCTCTTCTGGTAAGGAGGGAAGGATCTGCCTTTTGAGGGAGATTATGGAGCCTGGGCAAGCTTGGATGAGGGTTTCACTCCCTACTCTTGAGCTGCCCAGGGAGCAATGTGGGCGCATCCTGCTGCGTGAGGGCAGTGAGCCCACTGCTTCTGCTTAGGCAAGAGGGTGTCGTCGTACCCCTGTTTCCATATGTCATGTAGCCTCCAGGTTCTGGAGCAGAGTCATGGCATGCTCTGGGAAGGGGGAGTGAGGATGAGGGAGAGAGCATGAGAAGTGCTACTAACTGGATACCTTCCCATTCTGCACTGCTTTTCACAGAAGAGAAGGAAAGATGGATCCAAAGAACTGTCCAAAGGGGCCACGTGCTGGGAGAACGGGAAGGAGAGGGCTGCTTCTGCAGAACTGGCCCCTGAAGAGCCAAGGGCTGAAGGTGCAGAACCGCTGAGGTCCCGGCGGGAGCCCTCCCACCCCAAGCGCGCTCCAGGAAGAGGCGAGGTCCTGGGAGGGAAAAGCCCGGCCAGCCCAGGGACGCAGAGAGGCCCCAGAGCCAAGCGGGCAGTATA
>NW_009732924.1:7275-9049 GCF_000703405.1 Apaloderma vittatum | reverse complement strand
GCAATGGCAGAGCCAGCCAGGTCGATGCGCCCACGGCCCTTGCGGACCTGGCACCACCGCTGGAGAAGGTACCTGAGGACGTGGCTGAATGGGGCACCCTGCTTCCTCACCCCCTACTTAGGGGATGCTGCTTGCACAGAGACCCCTCCCTGCTGATGAGATGGGCTCCGGGATTCTGCGGGTGGTGCCCAGGGCTGGCGTGAGCCTGGCTGTGGTGGAGAGGGTGACGTGAGGGCCCTGCAGTCGCTGGGCTGTGGTGCTGACGGGGCCGAGCTGAGCGTGGGATGTGTGGGGGAAGCTGGCAGTGTGGAGCTATGCCTGCCTGCCTGACGGGAGTCACAGCGGGTGGGCCAGGGCTGCTGGAGGGTGACAGTGTCTCCATTTTAAACCATATCCCTCTTGTCTTGAAAGGCTGTGGTTTTGGCCAAGGAGGCTGTTCCCGTGGAGATGCCACCTCTTGCGACTACCACAGAGGTGTTCCCCCACTGTGTTGCCACCTGTGTGGAGAAGAGGATTCTGCAACCAGGCAGCCCTGCTGAGGCCTTGCGAGGCCGGGACTGCAGGACTGTCCTGGGAGAGAGCTCTAAGACCATCCCAACAGCCACCCCTCCCCTGGGCAGAGATGGTGAGAAGAGGGACTGGTCCAAGGATGACGTGGCTCTGGAAGCAGCAGCTGATGGTGAGTGGCTGGAGCCCAGGGGTCAGCCTGGTTGGGAAGGTCCACCTGCTCAGGATCCCTTTTGGGTCAGCCTGCAGCATTGCCTCAGTGTGCAAAGACAGTAACGTCTTTCTCCATGGCTTTCCTCGTTCAGAGCCAGAGCCTTTTGTGAGCCTGAGCTTTGTCAAGAATGACTCATATGAGAAGGGCAATGACCTGGTAGTAGTGCATGTCTACGTGAAGGAGATTCACAAGGAGACATCCAAGGTGTTGTTCAGGGAGCAAGACTTCACGCTGGTGTTCCGGACAAGGTAGAGGCATGGGTCAGGATGGTGCCAGGCTGCTGTGGAGCTCCTGGCTGTGGCCAGGCTACTTGTTTGTCAGCTTCTTCTCACTCGCTCCCAATTTCTTTGCAGTGATGCAAACTTCCTTCGCCTTCACCCTGGCTGTGGGCCCCACACGGTGTTTCGGTGGCAGGTGAAGCTCAGGTATGGCTCCTGTCCTTCTAGCCCACACCAGGGCAGGCGAACTGGGGGTGCAGAGCTGGAGCAGGAGCTGGTCCTGGCTGGGCGATCTGCGCAGGGAATGGTCATTTCTGCGCCTGAGGGTCTCCCTTACACCACACTGCACTAAAGCCCCAAGCCTGGGCTGCCGGGGCTCTGAGTGGTGGCTTGCAGGGAAGGAAATCCTGGTGCCTTCTTGCCCACAGTTTCCCCCCTAGCTTGTTCTGGAGCTCTTGAGAACAGAGCCAGACCTGCCTGTGTGCACTTTGGGTGGCATGTGTAGAGGGAGGGTTCACGGGGAGCTGAGCAGAATGGATCTGCCAGGAAAGGGGCCCTTTGTGTGCTCAGTGTGGCTCGGCTGAAGGGTTTCCACCCTGCTTTGCCAGTTCCACTTCTGGATCGGTGCTAGCCAAGTCTCTACTGCCTGCAGGCCATGGCCTTGCCTTGTGGAGGCTTCGGTATGTCTGAGGCTGCCGGGGGTCTGGAGCACCCCTGACTTGCTGCATGTCTTGCAGGAACCTTATTGAGCCGGACCAGTGCACCTACAACTTCACAGCGTCTCGCATTGACGTTTGCCTGAAAAAACGCCAGAGCCAGCGCTGGGAGGGACTGG
>NW_009732924.1:4018-7171 GCF_000703405.1 Apaloderma vittatum | reverse complement strand
GCCGCCTTGTCTTGCCTGCTGGCTGCACCCCAGTGGGGCATGGGCCCTCCTCGCTGCTGGCAGCTGCTGGATGGTGCCGGATCCTCCATCGCAGTGTGGTGGAGAAGGAGAGGGGCTGAGCAGGTGCAGGGAGGAGGGGTGTAGGGCAGGGTGAGCCAAGCACTAGGGGAAGGGCGCCGCTGTTCCGCTTGCGCGCATGGAGAGGGGTAGGAGAGAGCCTGTGTGTGAGCATGGGTTGAGTAGCTCAGCTCTGCTGTGGAAAGCGCGTGGTGCTGCTAACCACAGGCCTACCCTTCCCCCTTTTTAAGGTGCAGTGGGTGGTGCAAAGGTCGCCATGCCTACAGGCCCTACCCCTCTGGACAAGAACCCCCCAGGCAGTAACCAGCACTCCCTGTCTAGTAAGGAAGAGGCCCGTGCCAGTGACAAAGAGAAGCCGCGCGTGGAAGACGGGGCTCTGGATGGTGTAGCAGCCCGGACGGCCCCAGAGCACATGGCGGTGAAGCAAGAGCCGCATATCCCATCGGTGAGTGGAGCCACACTGGATTTGATTTGGGTGAGGGGAAAGGGACCACACCTCCTTGGTATCGCTCTGGGGACTGACAAACTCTTCGTAGCAGAGGAGGTGGCGTTTTTCGGTCATAGCTGACAGGACTGGGGGAAGCAGTTGGCCTCTCTATGCCAGTCCTGGTGGGAGATGGTGTGATGGCTTCAGCCCTTGGGCTTTCAGGGTCCCCTGGTCTTCCCAGAGAGACATCCTGAGTGCAGCACTCTCACACCCGCCTCTGCTTTGGCAGCCCAAACCAACATGCATGGTGCCACCGATGACACACAGCCCGGTGAACGCTGAGAGCGTGGAGGACGATGAGGATGAGGACGAGAAGAAGAAAGTCTGCCTGCCTGGCTTCACGGGTCTGGTGAACCTGGGCAACACGTGCTTCATGAACAGCGTCATCCAGTCCTTGTCAAACACCCGAGAGCTGCGTGACTACTTCCATGGTAAGCCCACATCTGGAGCCCAGCAGAGCTTGGACGGTGCAGCCAGCAGCCACCCTTGATCTCCTGTGTCTCTTACAGATCGGTCCTTTGAGTCAGAAATCAACTACAACAACCCGCTGGGGACAGGGGGACGCCTGGCCATCGGCTTTGCCATGCTGCTGCGGGCGCTGTGGAAGGGCACGCACCACGCCTTCCAGCCCTCTAAACTGAAGGTAGGGCCGCAGGCACCAGTGCTGCTGTGCCGGAGCTGCTGTGGGTCCCTGGCGCTCCTCTCTGGGCACCCAGTTGGTGCCACGGAGGGCTAGGTTGCTGTAGGTGGATGCAGCGAGGTTTTGTGTGTGCGGCAGATGGTGCTGCTGGGGGTGCGTCTGACCTGCTCTGACTGCTGTGCTTCCCTAGGCAATTGTGGCCAGCAAGGCCAGCCAGTTTACTGGCTATGCCCAGCACGATGCTCAGGAGTTCATGGCCTTCCTGCTTGATGGCCTGCATGAGGACCTCAACCGCATCCAGAACAAGCCCTACACAGAAACTGTTGACTCGGATGGGAGGCCTGATGAGGTGAGGATGTCCCTCCCCAAAGCCACTGGAGGAGCAGCCCTGGCCTGAGTGGTTTAGCATCCTGCTGAGTCCTTTTTCCCTGCAGGTGGTAGCCGAGGAGGCCTGGCAGCGACACAAGATGAGGAATGACTCTTTCATTGTGGACCTTTTCCAGGGCCAGTACAAATCCAAGCTGGTGTGCCCAGTGTGTTCCAAGGTAGGGCAGCCCAAGGCAGGGAGTCGCTGTCCTGGCTGTGCAGCAGCAGGCTCCTGACCCACAGAGAGCACAAGGCAGGACTGGATCTCAGGTCTGCTGCACCGCTGATCTAAGCCACAAGCACTTCCCACAACTGAGTGTGCTCTTGCATCTGCAGGTGTCCATCACCTTTGACCCCTTCCTCTACCTCCCCGTGCCCCTCCCACAGAAGCAGAAGGTGCTGACTGTCTATTATTTTGCAAAGGAGCCGCACAAGAAACCCATCAAGGTAAAGGACACCATCTACTCTGGAGAAGGAGCCTGAGAGGGCTCCTGGAGGTGCCCCTGGCAGTTGGGCATGTGCCAACAGGCTGAGCCTTGTGCTAAGTAAGGGCTCACGGGCCTTGCTGTGGTGTGACTAATATGGCGTTTTCTTGGTGGCAGTTCCTCGTAAGTATCAGCAAGGAGAACTCCAGTGCCATGGAGGTACTCGACTCGGTGGCCCACAGCGTGCGTGTGAAACCAGAGAACCTGCGCCTGGCAGAGGTGAGAGTGCTGAAGCTGGGGGGCAAGCCGTGGGCTGTTCACATGGGTACCCCTAGAATATGGCCCCTAGTAGTTGCTTGCCCATGTTCAACATGTCCATGGGACCAGTTTTGTCTGTGGGTGGCCAAGTTGGGCACAGGGTGCTGTCGGGCAGATCTGTGCTCAGGAGCGCCACCACAGTAGGGCAAGGCATGTCCTTCCACCCCTGGCAGGGTGGTGCTCTGACCACTACTGTCCCTGCAGTTCACTGCGGGGCTGAGGTCTGTGGCTTTCTCAGGAGAGGAAGCCTGGGGCAGCACTCACACAGCCTCGCTCCACCACTTTCCTGGCAGGTGAACAAGAACCGCTTCCACCGCATGTTCCTGCCGTCCAACTCGCTGGACACTGTCTCCCCCACGGACGTGCTGCTCTGCTTCGAGGTGCTGTCCCCAGAGCTGGCCAAGGAGCGGGTGGTGGAGCTGCAGGTCCAGCAGGTGAGAGAGGACATTGGGACTGCTGGAAGGCATGCAGGGAGGCTGAGCAGCAGGCAGAGAGCTGCAAGCAAGAGTGGCTAGTTGCAGCAAGCACGCATGCCCACCAAGGCCGCCTCGTCCTGCCTGGGTGGCCTTCCCTGCCCAATGAGTCCTTTCTTCCGCAGCGTCCACAGGTGCCCAGTGGCCCTGTCGCCAAGTGCGCGGCCTGCCAGAAGAAGCAGCTGCCAGAGGATGAGAAGCTCAGGCGCTGCACGAGGTGCTATCGAGTCGGTTACTGCAATGTGTGAGTTGGCTTGGTGCCTGGCGGCGGGAGGGGGGTCTCCTGCTGTGAAGGGCTGAGTGGGAGAGCTCAGCCCACTCGGGAGGAGGTGGGATAGGCCTGGCCTTTGGGAGGGGACCAGGGAG